>NW_009954229.1:741753-770554 GCF_000747805.2 Chaetura pelagica | reverse complement strand
GGCAGCCACTTCATGGCTCCTGCCACCTGGCACAGGACCAGCTCTGGAGGATGAAGGACATCCCAGGCATCCCCATCCCTTCAACCATGGCAGCTCATGCTCTTAGGTCTGAAACAGGTACAACCAGCTCCTGTGTATCAGCCAGAATAGCCTCTGCAGCCAAGACACAGAAGAAAACACAACTCCTATTTAAATTATGCCACTTTCAGTCCAGAATTAAGGACAAAAAAATTAAACTTTTGGGGTATTTTAGATCTACAGAGCAGGAGATCCCAGAGCAGCAGCAGGTGACTGGGAAGCTTGTGCCAGAGAAAACCAGAGACACACTCTGATCTCCTCCACTTGGACCATTCCTTGTTCTTAACTGCTCTTAAGGCAAAAATCCCCAAATTCATACAAAAGAAAAAACAAGAAGAAATGGTGTGCTCAAGCCCTGAATGAATACTTTAAAAAGCAACTTCCCCCAGCCTGAAACTGCTGTCAGAGAGCCCAGGGAGAGCACTGCTGGCCTGGGTAGCAACAAAGCAACATAAAACCCCAACTGGCTGCCATGTTTCACTCTGGAGGGGTTTTCCCACAACCTGGTTGGCTTCTCAGAGGTGACGCTTTGTCAGGGGGTGGGACCTCGGGGGCCACTTGGCTCACTGCTGCTCAGAGCTGCCCAACTCTCTCCCTGGCTTTTAATTAAAAAAGGGAAGCTGGGATTTAGCTGCCTACTCTTCCACCAGCTCCAGTCTGGGTTTCAAGCTAAGGGAGATAAAAAAACAACCCTTAAAAAAAATTTAAATCATAGAGAGCCTGTAACAGTGTTTGATGGAATAAGTAAAAGCAGAGAAGAGAGCAAGGTTTGAGGTTTTCTTGCTTATCCAAGGCCACCACAAGCCTGTTCCCTGCTATCTACCTCCTACCCATCAGAAACACACTTGCACTATCAGATGTGATCAGGTTGGGGTGTTTGGTAAAGCTGTCACCCTCCTCGATCCCATCTTGTCTCACAATCTGTCCACAGCCCAGACTGGTTCCAAATGTTTCCAGAAATCAGCTCTTCCCTCAGCAATTTGGAGGAAGATGGGCAGCTTGTGCTGTGTTCCCCTCAGCATCTTCTCTGAGCAATTTCTCTTCCATTAATCCTATTTACATCCTCTGCTGTCACTATATTGCTCTTAAAGGTTCAGCATCGAGTCCCTCACAACCAGGTGCCTCCATCTCACTCACTGAGGAGTTTTAAGTTTTCCATTAAAAGCCACGAGTGCACAATGTAATTAATTAACATGAAACAGGAGATCAAAGAGCTTGCTGGATCTGCTCCTGACCATCAGCATCAGCTGGGTAGAAGGGGAAGGGATGACCCAGTGCAACCCAGGCAGGATTTGCTCTGTCATTTACTCTCACGCCTACGCAGCTACTTTTAATTATTTCCACAGAGCTTAAAAGGAGTGATTTCTGTGGCCACTCTTCATATGCCAAGTCCATCCATCTATTCTAACATGAATCTTACTCTCCTGTGTAAGAAGCATGAATCTTCTCTTAATAAAAAGCCAGGAACCAAAAAAATCCTCCCCCAAACCCCCAATTAAGTTAATGCACGGGGAAAAAAATGGCAAGGGATGCTTTATAGAAGAGTTTACAGAGGGTGTGATGCCTGTGGTGGGAGGGGACTGAGCCAGAAGCTATGGGGAGTCCTCTGGATTTGTAAAGAATTTGTAATTTTTGATCTTTGGGTGAGGACAGTGGGAGAGGAATGGGGGCAAAGAGAGCAATTTCGAGATTAAAAAAAAAAAAGAAATTAAATGAACTCCTGGGGAAAGGACAAATCTAATAAAAATATTCAGTGTGTGTTCATTTTGTGTTTACAGATTGGGTTTTGAGCCACTCTTGTTTTAAATTCAGAATCAGGCAGCTCTGGGTAAAAGCTTTAAACCCCCCCAAATGGAATCACCCTGGGGAAAAAGAAGAGGGATTAGAGCCTAGAAGTACATGGAGACAGAAGAGAAATCATCCTAGAGCAAGATCAATGCAATGAGGCTCCCAAATGTGAGTCCAGCACTGATGGTGGTGGGAGAGGAGGGTGCAGAGATGTGGGGCCATGGTCCCTCCATTGCTCCCTCCTGCAAACCTGGGAGCACCCCTGGGATGGGATGGATCAGCTCCCCAAAGCACCCCAGGCAAAGCCCAGAAAAGTACAAGGTGCTGCCAGAAAGTTTAATACTACCTTTTTAAAAAAAAAAACAACAAACCAAAACCACAACACAAGACCAAAAAGGAACCTGGCTCATGTTCCTAATTAAATGCAAAGAATCAAACAAGGGGTAATTAGTATGTGGAACAGCAAAGCTGCAATTTAGGCATTCAGAGGGGAGGGTGTAACAAGTGGCAGTTCCACCCCAGAGCCACGTGTCTCAGCACACATTTATTTTCCTTCTTGCTTTGATCTTGCTCGTTGGGAGGATTTGGCTACAAAACTGGAACAAGGAAGAAATGAAGCAGAGATCAGCTGCTCTGGTTACCAACTCCCCCTCCCAGCCTCCCTTCAGATCCCTCTTCCCTGCCCCCAGAGTGAGCTGAGCAAACAAAGCCCAAATTGGGGGTCAGAAGGTCTGTTTGGTTCTGGCAGCTGAGGCAGCACCGAGATGTTTTACAAAGTCAATGTTGAGCAATAAATAATGAATGGGAAATAGGGCTGGAGTCAATAAATTTATACCCTCAGCACCAATGAACTCCACAAGACACGTGCTGGGGAAGGCTGGAGCACTCAATAATTAGTACTTAGGGCCCAAACACAGCAGGAACCCTCAAACTGGTTAATCCTCCATAATCCCACTTTAATCCACTGGGAACCTTTGCCTCTTTCCACTGTCTGGGCCATATGAGAGGTTCCTGCCTGCTCCTTGCTAGGAAACCCTCAATTCTTAGTTGCAGCCTGGCCTTAAACGTCATGGTGACTCCCAGCATCCTGGGATGAGGGTCACTTCACCCCCATTTCACTGCAGAAATGGCTGAAAAGGGCAAAGATGGGCTTAGGAGCCCCAGTCTGGCAGGATGGGCAATGGAAGCAGCAGCTCTTTGCCATTCAGCCAAGTCCCCACCTACCTCTGGCACCTTCTGAGAACCTCTGGGGTTCCCAGCTTGGGTGACACATCTCAGAAGAACAAACCTTTGCCTGAGAACTTGATTCAGACCAGAAATATCCCCCAGAAAAGCCACACAAAGCCAGAACAGGGATGAGTGAAGGGGCACAGAATTGAAATTAAAAAGTGGCAGGACCTCTAGGAACAAACACCACTATTTTCTCCCCAGAAAAAAGTGGTCTAACTTTGACACTCAAAGCAGGATCTGTCCCAGCCCTGTCCAAGTTGAGACAATGGCTCTTCTCATTCGTGAAGCCACTTCTCAAAGCTTCTACTGTGAGAAACATGACCTGAACCAAGTATCCATCACGAGGGAAGATCTGTGAGGGCCCAGCAGTGGGAGCACGTGGTGGTGGGAGCACGTGGTGGGGGGCTGAGGTTGACAAAACCCTCTCTTGCAGAAAGCAAATGAAGTGGGTGAGCAGAGAGGTGACAGTGGGGGACAGGCTCTGCCTGTCACATCTGCTCTCTAAATAGTATCTAAACAGCAATTAGACCAATCATGGTGCCATCAGTTAAAGGGCAGCTGCACAGTTGCTCTTGCTTTTCCTTCCCATTAGCTCCTCGGGCTGGAGCTGAGCTTAGTGTGGCCTTTCTTAAGCACTGATAAACCTTTGGCCAGTATATTGTCCTCTGCAGGTGCCAACCTTGAGACATGCTCCACATCCTCACCTACTCAGTGCTTAAAAGACACAAGCAGTACAGACATACCCAGAACACAGCTCAGGCACCTGCTGTCCTCCAAACCCTCCCACCAGCAGCAGGAGAGGCTGAGGAGCATCCCTGCAAACCCAAGGAACACTCTTCATAAAGTTTTGTTGGACAAGCAGTGTGGCCACACTGCAGGTGAGAAAGCCTAGTGAGAAACCACAGCCAGCCTCTGCCTGCCACCAGGAAGGAGTTACATGAGGTTAGCACCAAAAGCACAAGGAGGCAGAGGAATGACCAACTGTACTGAAGCTGTGACACTCCCTGCACACCATCCTGGTGATACTGGTGACAGAAAACACAGACATCCTTGTCCATCACCTCCAAGAGCAGGCTGGTGGTTTTCCTCCAGTTGGGCTTCCCTGTCCCTCAGCACACACATCCAACAGGTACAAGCCCCTCACCTCCATCACAGCCTTTCTGGCCAAAACTAAAGCTGATGCACATGCCATGGGTGGCCAATCAATGCTATTGATTAAATTATGAGGGGAAACCAGCAGGACCCGTGGGCAGCAGAAATTGTTCATCTCATTTTGGAGGAAGCTACAGCACATTACCCACCTCTTGGTTTTGTTGTTGCTTCTGAGTGTGCTGATGGCTTCCTCTCCCTTCTGCTGCCCAACCCCACACAGTCAAATTGGGCAACAACTCCCTGTCAAAAATGAAGGGAGAGAGAACATTTTTTCTCCCTTCAGGACACAGAGGCTGGGGAACAATGCAGCAACAACAAGAGCCTGGGAGAAAAATCTCCCAAACCTCCTGAGAATCAGGACAGGACAACCTGTGCTCAGACACATCAAAGGTCATGAGCTGGCTTCAGGGAAAGGACCATAGCAGCTCATGTTCATGCAAGAGTTAAGCTAAAAAATTATGGTCATGATTCAAAAAGAAGCTGGTGTCACAAACAGGCTCCAGAGCTGGAATCTCCATCCTGTTGGGAATTGTTCCCAGCAGCTCTCACAAGCCTGTGATGGGCAGAGGAAGCTGCTGGTTTAATTATTTGGCTTCTTTTCTGCTGTCCCTCTTAGGTAGGCTGGAAAGCCACCATCTTTCTGCAGCCCCTGGGACAGCCTTGGGAGCACAGAGCAACCTCCAGCAGCACCAGCACTGCAGGACCAACAGGAGCCTGGCATGCACTGGGATTCCAAAGTGTTCCAGGCAATGACCATCATTTTATGTGAATAATCTTCTGGGGGCTTTTCTTTTTCAGTGTAACTTCTGAAATCAGGTGTCTGCCTACAAATCAGCTTTCTTTCCTTTGCCAAAAAACTTCAGTCCAGGTCGTTTTCTTCATGCAAAAACATCTGCAGGGCAGGCTAAGCTAGAAAGTCAAAAGGGAACATCTTAATATCTCAAGGTTGGGAGGTTTTTTATGGGATGAGCTTTTGAGGGAAGAAAGATTTTGAGAGTTTTATGGGGTTTTTTTTAGATTACAGGGGTTGGGCTTGATGGCATTAAAGGTCTTTTCCAACTAAAATGTTTCTATGACATAAGATTTCAGTCATGAAAGAAATTCAGTAACATTTAAAGTCTCTTAAAATGGGAAAGCTTTAAATTCAGTATAATATTTAGTAAGTTCACATTTGCCTTTTCTCTCTCTACTGATTGTGAGTAATAAAACCAGATGGTTCATCCAGCCTTGGTCCCTGCCACTCTCAGTGGCTGATCCCCACGTCAGGGCATCCTGCTGCAACATCTGGGCTGCTCCCCAAAATCCAACAAACAGCCACAGTCATTAGTTCAGCTGGGGCAAAGGTCTGCATAAAATTAATAGTTCATGAAAACATTTCTATTAGCATTTGTGTTTATGGCTTCTCTCATTAAACAAATGCTGGTTCTGTCACACAGGAGGATGTGCTGCTCAGTCAGACACTGGAGGCACAGAAATTTGTTGAAGGGTTTTGCAGTTAGTTTTGTTTGATCAGAGAAAGTACAACACAAAAAATCAATTGCTGGAGTCCATTAGCAGGTTTGCCCTCATCAAGGAATAAAAAAACTCCACATCCTTCATCCCACCCCTTTGGCACCAGTAAATTTGAAATGCAGGTCTGCAACACCCTCAGCATTTCAATGTTCTCTGAAATACATGCAAAGTTCTTTTGTAATTATATTTTCTGCATTTCAGAGACAGGCTCTGGGCTCCAACTTGTTTGTATGTTTTGACAGAAGTTGAAATTAAAAACTTACAGAATCTGTATCATGCCAATCACAATTGTCCCTAGTAATGCCCTTGACCCACAAATTCAACCTGGCTTATCTGCAGGAGGTCCTTTCTTCTAGGGGTAAGGAATTGAAAATCCTAATGGATTAGGGACCAGATCACATCATGTGTGAGTTGAGATCCCAGTGAAGGACCTCAGCCCTTCTAAGGTTCATCTCTGGTTTGTTCCACAAAAGCCCAGGATCAGGACCCTGTGTGCCTGCTGTCTATCTGTCCTTCCCAGCCACCCTCTCTGCTTGGCCTCTGCCTCCCTTCCTTGCCCAGAGTCACCCCTCAGGGTGCTCCTGCCCTCCATCAGGACATGCTGCTTTGCCTTTCAGCTTTTCCCAGCCTATCTGCTTGCCTTTTGGGCCACCACTCTCAGCCCCAAATGTCCCTTGTTTTCTCCTGTTCTTGCTTTTACCTCCCAGACCCAGACTTCTCCCTCTCCAACAAGCCATGTCTGCTTCAGAAGAGCTTGGAGCTCCCAAACACCTTCCCCAGGTGCCACATCCAGATGTCACCTCTGCAGATTTTGCAGAGGAGGAGACAACACATCACTGTCTATCTGCAGCAGACTTGTCAGTGCAATCAGTTCAGCTTTGGAGACACATTCAGCTTTTTATCATAGTAGCTCCAAGTTCTTTAAGACTCTTACAGAGGATCTAGAATCCAGGAAGACTCAGTAAGTGATTATTCCAAATTCTGTGCAAAGGCAGGATTCAAAATTCAAGACTTTTGACACCCACTGCTCTATTATTTCTGGCACTGAAACCTTGCAGATTTTTCATAATCCATCTCCTTTTATCCTCCTCCCATTTTTGCATGTCAAAGTAAACTGTGATTAGCTCAGGGTTGCATTTCAAATTTATTTATTTATTTATTTTTTTTTAAAAAAAGCTCTACTGGAAAACAGGATTACTAGAAATTTTAAAACCCAAAAGAGGAGCAAAAAAAAAAAAAGAAAATAGAAACCACACAGTTCTGTTTTGAGATGTCTCAACTGAAAAATCTGATTATCCTCTGGCTTTTCCCCAGGCAAACTACTCAGAAGCACCAAGTCCAAGTCCCAGCCTCCCCCAGAACTGCCCACCCTGCCTCTTCCCTTTCAACAGTTCCACCCATTTGCTCCTCACAAGTCCACCAGCAAGGAAAGCAAATATGCATTTCAGTGGAATTCTGAGTCAATGGTGTTTTGTTAAACACAACCAGATTGTATCAGTATTAGAGGAGACACAGAGGTGGTAATTACTTCAAATTAGGAAAGAAAGGAGTGAAAAGTCCACCAGTTCCAAGGAGAGTTTCTGTAAGGCCTGATGCAGAGCAGGATAATCCAGGCAGAGAGGCAATATCTGGCAGGAGACCATTTGGGCTTCCCAGATACTTCACAAAAAAGGAAATGCAATCAGAACACATTCCCCCTTCCCAATTTTATGTAAAAGCAATAAAAATCAAACATCTGGGCTGGCTGAGCACTGGGATTTGTGTGACATTGTGTAACATGGGAACACCACCAAAACTAATCAACAAAATGATCTCCCTGTTAATTGCTGCAGCTCAGCTACAATTCTTTCCTGTATTTTGCATTTTTACTATTTTCTTCTGCTATCTAACTTGAATAAGAAGCAAATATCTTTGTGATCCAAAGCTGTAGTTACACTGGGAGGCCAAAAAACCCCCACACCAGTAGAGACCTGAACCTCTCTCCATCCCACTGTTGCATTTTAAGATGTAAATAGTACACTTGGAACATTTCCTTCCAACATCCTGTCTGCATGCAATTCACATTTAAAACATAAAACACAAACATTAGCATTGCCACCCCACGAATACTAATGGAGCACCTCCCACCTTCTGCAGCAAGCAGGGGATTGTTCTGAGGAGTTGTCATTTTTGCAAGCTTGCCAGGGAAAAGGTGACAACCCGAGGAGAAGCTTCCTGGAAGAGCCTGGACCTGATCTTGAGGGGGATTGAGTCACAGTTATTTCTTTATACCTCCCAGATTCCTCTTGACTTCAGGCTGGCAGCCTGTGGCTCTGCTGGAACTGTGGTGCAGACTGACATCCTGAAGTCAAGAGGAATCTGGGAGATGGAAAAGTCTTGGCATTGCACTAACACACTTCACTTGCTCATGACTGCAAAGTGAAGTCCCCAGAACTGTGAATTAAATGTCTTTTTTTCCCCCCTCTGTAAAGGTGTTTCCTCCATGTCTTGCTTCAGTCCCTGCATAGCTCCCCCTGCCTACCCACAGCCAGGGACCAGAGAGATCATTCCTCCTCTGCTGGCTTCAACCAATCCATCAACCTGTCCTCTGGAAAACACCAGGAGCCTCACCCCAGCACCAGCTGCATCCCCTGGGCAGGGTGATGGATAATCCTGTCCTGGAAAACACGTTGGAAAGCTGTGGCTCTGATCCAAGGGTTGCCCTAGTAAGGACCCATGCAGCTTTCCAGGCTTCACCTGCCTTAGGGGGGTTGCACTGAAGACTTCACATTTTCTGGTATTTTGCCAGGGCTCCTTTCCCCAGGTCCAGTGCCTGACAGCCCAGGGATAGACCTGCCACAAAATAATTCTTCCCTGGGGCTGGAGCAAGGGCTGCAGGTGGCACCCAATTGCTGCAAGATGGATAGATGGCTTCATCAGCCTGGGACTGATGTGCTGGGGACAGGCTGGGGGGGGTGGGGGGTCCAGGCTGGAGGGCAGAAGGCTCCAGGAAAAGACCGTAGAGCAACTTCCAGTGCCTGAAGGGTCTCCAGGAAAGCTGGGGAGGGGCTTGGGACAAGGGCAGGGAGGGATGGGATGAGGGAGAATAACTTTAAACTGGAGAAGGGGAGATTTAGATTGGATATTAGGAAGAAATTGTTTGTGGTGAGGGTGGTGAGAGCCTGGCCCAGGTTGCCCAAAGAAGCTGTGGCTGCCCCATCCCTGGCAGTGTTGAAGGGCAGGTTGGATGGGGCTTGGAGCAGCCTGGGCTGCTGGGAGGTGTCCCTGCCCATGCAGGGGGATTGGGACTGGGTGATCTTTAATGTCCCTTCCAACCCAAACCAGTCTGGGATTCTGTGGTCAGAAAAGCCAAGCTTTGCATGCATGACCTCTTCTGGCTCTATTTGCTTCTTAAGAAATTAAAAATAAATCCCAACTTGAAATCAGAATATTCGAGTGGGGAGGGAAGGACAGGAGAGAGAATAGAGATTTTCCAGGAAATGGGCCTGAATCAGACCCACTTCTTGAGCCCCCCCCCACTTTACCACAGGGGCTTTGCTGCCACGTGCACTCCTGATTCTCACAGTGTCCTGTGCCACAAAACTAACTCAGGCAGACAGCTCAAGGACTTGCATGGCTGAGATCTGCAGGAGAGAGAAGACATCTGGGGAAAGAGGGGAGACAATGCCACTTCTTTGTTTCCCTTCCAATTTTGCCATGTTCCCTGACATTTCCTGCTTTGTTTGTCCTGCCATGACTTTCCATAGAGGACAAACATGAATGCAGAAGGACTCCACAAGAAGAGCTCCACATTAGATTTCAAAAGAAAATACCTGCCTTTCAATCAAGCCACCCTGAATAGCTAAATAATAAAATCTCCCTTCAAGATGATGTGATCAAAAGTGACATAAGAGAAATAAAGGGGGAGGAAAAGTAAAGCTTAAAAAAAAAGAAGGAGAGAAATGGGTTGTCTTAGCAACTGGCACAGCTTCCCAGAACTCCAGGCTTATTGGATGAAATAAATATTTTCTAATTAAATTCATAAAAGGTAGCATTTATAAGAGGGTGACCACTTAACATTTTGCTGTAGAAATGGTTCTTTTCTTTGCCACTGAAGGATTTACAAATGGTCTGGCTTTGATCTAAGTGCAACACTTACATCCACTTCCATTGAGCCAGCACTTCTTTCTTTTTTTTATTTTTTATTTTATTTTCTTCTCCTTCAACTTTAAACAAGAGTGGTAGAAACAGTGAATAAAGCCCAAATCAGTCCCTCAGATTAAGAACTGGCTGCAAACAGCCTCTCCTATGGAAGGATATAATTCCACTTGAATTACCCTAGATTTCTGACACTCCAGCTGAGATGAAATCACACTCACTAAACTGAAACCTGAACCTCACTGAAAACATCAGCATTTCTCCCCAGCTGGGCAGGCTGAGGACTTCACACCAATGAGCCAACTGGCAACCTACAGTCCTGCCCATCAGCCCCTTGTCCAAGGTCAAGGATGGCAGAACTGGAACAACAGCCTTGGAGAAAGGCTGCCAGGCTTCATAAATCTTTCTCAGAACTGAAGTTGCTTCTCCAGGCACTGCCTGGAAGGAGCAGTGGGAGCTGCAGAGAGGAGGGGAATGGTAACATTGTGTTGCCTCGTGTCATTTTCCATGCAAATTTGGAAGGCTCAGAAAAAAAAGGAAGAGCAAGAAGCAGCAGTCATGTTGGGATATCAAACTGTTAAGAAGTACAAGTCCTACTTCAGATGGGTTTGCATGCACTGGTCCCTGGCATTCCAAGATGGTTCAACCTGCAGCACGGATGGATGCTAGGAAAGGGCAGCTGCCTGGGAGAGAGAGAAAGGCTTCAACACATCTCTAAGTCTTTGAACTCTAGGACCTCTTGAGATAAACAGTTTAAATTAAGCAGCAAAACATTCCAGGCTCCCTAGCAAAGCCATTCATTTTGGAGTGGCCCTTGGAAAACAACGTGTCTACCAGAGACATGCAGGGGACATCAACACTTTGGGCTGTGACTCCAAGTGGCCTTCCATGGATGGGAGCCCAGCCCCTGTTCCTTGCAGCCAGCCCACTGCCCTTCCTGTGGCAGCACCTGCAAAGCTGGGCAGCCAACAGCCAGGAGGGGTGGAGAGGACATCACCTGCTTTGTTCAATGCCCCTTCACCTGCCAGTCACTGGGTGGGCTGCAAGGACTTCATTCTCCTCTCCCTGCACCACAGTCATTTCATGCTGCCAAGAGCCTTCCCCTCCCCTTTCAGAAAAACAATATTCCCTGCAACATCCTGTATTACAACACCCTCTGTTTATTTATGATCTCTCAAAGACTCAATTAGCTTCAGTTTACTCATCTGTGAGATGGGTACAAGATCTCATCTCTACTTCAGAGCTCCCATCAATCACTAGATAAATTATTCATGGCTTTACAAGGTATCATTGGCCCTGCTCTTTCCTACCTGGGAATACACCTGCACATGGAAGGCTGGAGATGATCAGCAGGAGCACTTCAGGGCTCTTACCTTGGTGAGAGCCACCCTGGGAGAAATGTCCTCTGCTATCCTGATTTTATTAAGGATCCAAAGTCTAATCATGGAATAAAAATGGGGGATTTCTCTGTGCTACCAGCCCTGTGTTTTTTCTCCCATTATCTCATGTCTCCATCCTTCCACCTCAATTCCTGAGGTTTGATTTATTCACACCCCCAAAGTGCTACCAAAGAAAGGGGGAAAAAGAAAAATCCTGAAGGATTTTTGAAAGTAGAATGAAAGATACTGTGAGAAGGGAAAAATATCATCACGCCCAAAGCCCATGATGGGAAGTGACTTGGCTTTAACAGATGAGTCAATATTGCCTGGTGAAAAATAGACCTTCTGATGGATTTTAGTGTCTGCTCTGCCTTGAATAGCAAAAGCACTTAAGTGCTTACGCAGGCTGCTGCTCCCTTCAGTGACAATTTACAGCCAGGGTGAGTGGCTGGAAGATACCTGGCATGAGCAGATAAACTGCCAGGCCCCTCAGATACTAATCATCTATTATACTCCTTTCCATTCCTTGCCAAGGAGACATTGCTGATCCAGAGGAGATCTTTGTCCTGTTGCCTTCAGCCCATAAATTGAAGGAAAAAACACCCTTTATTTATTTAAAATTTGCCATTGTACAGGACTGGATCTTCTCAGCTGCTCCATTTTTGTTCAAACACCAAGTTTTCCATCTGAAAACCAGCTTTGAGATGGCTGGAAAACTGTTGAGCAAACTTATCACTGCAAGCAATGCTAGGTATGTGACCCAGAAGCAAACCTCTGGAGAGGACTGGTGTTAGAGCCATGGTCTCTCCTGATGAATTTGCCCTAAATAACAAGCTGATGGTGCCAGGCTTTGCTGGCCACCTCAGAGGACAGTGGCCAACAGGAAAATACAGAGACATTATTCAGTAATGAAATGCACCTCATTTACCATGAGTACCAGAAAGCTGGCATGAAACAGGAATGTAACTTGGGGATTTTTTTTTCCCCTCTATCTGCCTCTCACACAGTTTGTACAGGGATGATGCTGCCTGAGCTTCAGTCCTAGCACAGGGAATTGATACACCTACAAAAAACCAAAGACATTTACATATGTATATATAATATATATATATTTTACAGAGAACCACAGTCAAGCAGACATATCCAATGTCAGTCCTGCATACTGACCGTCCCAGTAGGATCCACCTCCTGGTGTCAATCTCAGACATCCTCACTTGACCCCTGTTGTCCCCCTAAAGGAGCCAGCTCCTTGCACCAGTGCTTCCCACCACCACAATTAGTCCTTCAGCTACAGCAGCAGCACCAGGTTTAGCTGATTTCCAGGTGAAAATCCCCTTTAGGAGGTGAGAAAGGTGTTGGGGGTGCCCAGCATGCTGAGCACACATGGGACTCAAAAACTCCCTCTGAAAGGAGTGCCCAGAAAACCCCAGGAACCAGAATCCTGACCTCTAAAAAAAGTCTCTCTATGAGGAGATTCAATCCCTGCTTCTGGCTGCACTCAGAGATATTGTTCATCTAGGGATCAGCAGTGTCCTTGGATGCCAGCAGAGCAGGGGGAGGTACCATTTGGTCCCCACTTGATTTATTTTCCTCCTTTGCCTTTAGCTGTCTAAAGCAAGGATGGAGAGATGCTCAGCACCATCTCACCCCAGGGCAGGGCCAGACAGCAAGTCAGTGGAAGGCAGAGGGTGAGGAAGAGGAGGCAGAATCAATGTGGGAGGGGGGCAAAGATTGCAGCAATGCCAAGCTCCAGGTGGAAAAAGCTACCAGAGAGAAAGAGATCAGGTTTGAAATGTTGGGGAAATGTTACAACTGTTCTAGGGAAAAAAATAAAGTCTTCAAACTTGCAGGAGTGCTAGAAGAAGGGACTGCAGGTTCAATAGCCTATGGAGGTGACATAAATCCTCTGGCTGACTTAACAAGGAGCTTTATCTGCCCATCCAAGGCAGTGGCCCAGGAGCCAGCCAGGGTACCAGTGACATTCGTTGCCATGGGAACACTATTACCAGGAAACGTGGCTCAAGGTGGAGAGGAAACCCCAGAGATTCATTAGCAACAGGTTCCCATAGCAACTGCTCCAAACTCATTAATAATTCTCCCTTCCCTCCCCCCCTCAAAAAAACCCCAACTTCTTTCTGAGCGTGGGTGTGAAACCCTCTGGGAAGGCTGATCAGAGGGAGGGGATGATGCACATGAGCCCAGGGAGTGGCACAGCCCTGCCCCCCCTCACTGCCCACCTTTCTAACCCACAATATGAAAGAAAAACAAGTGCTCAGGGTGGATGTGCCCCATTCACAGGGCAGCTTCATGCCAAGGGACACGCTGTGGCGTGAGAGCAGCTGCAAAGGGTAAAAATGAGATGATTTCTCCATTTAAATGGAGAAAGAGCAACAATCAGGTGAGATGTGGCTCTAGTCTGGCCACTTTCTCCCTCCAGCCCACCCCAACACGTGCTGCCACGTCCCCCATGTCCCCTCTCTTCACCTCCTGCCACTGAGACACACTTTCTACTTGCTAGAATTGTTTGCCCTGGATTCAGGACCAGGATTGTCCTCTTGTCCTAAAAACACAGCCAGGCCACAAGTTCTGCTGCGTGTGAGAGGAGCAGGAGGTGGAGAACGTGGGCAAAGTCAGAGCAGGGAGAACAGGACCCAAAATCCAGCACTGATCCCACCCTCCTGGCTTTCCCAGGAAACACAACATGTTCTCTCACTTCTGGAAAACCACCTGCTGGGCAGGGAATACCCCAGCTTTGAGTTTTTCCAGCACATGCAGGAAACCTGGCTGTATGACACACATCCCAGTTCAGGTGTTGGTGAGATGAGTCAGTGTGAGTCTGACCTGGGAGAAGCCAGGGAAGCAGGGGCAAACATCACTAGGGCTTAGATGAAAATGTAGAAAACCTCTATGTTCTCTGCTGTAACAGCAAATTTACTGTGAAGGAGGAAACCCCTGCAGTGTGAGGCTGCTGGGAGCTGCAAAAGGGAAATGATAGATTATCTGGACCAGAAAGAACATCCCCCTGTGAGCACCTGCAGAACACACCACGGGCTTGGGCAGCGTAGAAGAACCTGTTACTTTTAATAAACGCTCCCTTTTTTCCAGCTGAGTTGAGATTTCCTTCATTCACATCTGTTGTGGAGCAACAGCAGTTTAAGGGACTGCAATCCTTGCTCCCTAAAGTAGAAATATTCCTGGGAAAAGATGTTCCCTTCCAGGCCTTAGTGCCTCTTTCAGCTCCCAAAGCCCCAGACAGACACACACAGCTTGTGCTGAGCTCTCCACCCAGCTGAAAAAGGGGGTTGAAAAGCATTTGTCTCACTTTGTTTTGCTGCTGTTCTGCATGTCTGATCTCCAAATGAGAGCTCCAGCATTTCAAACACTGTCCCAAAGTCAAAGTTCAAAACTGAGCTAATATCAAACCTGCCCCTGTGATTTCTCCTCTAGATTTCAATGAGACTGCTCACAGGACAGAGAGTGGAGAATTGAGTGTTCTGCAGCACTTCTGTAACAACAGATATTTCTCTCAAAGCCAAATAATATTGGAATAACTGGAACAATAGCATCATAACTGAACAAGCCTGGGGAGAGAATGTACAGCTGCTATTTTCTCATGTTTGTTTGCTTTACATAAATGAGATATGATCTTTTATGATAAACGAATATGAATATCAAACAAATCAAACCATCACCATGGTTTTTATCCTCTGCAGTTACAAGAAAAAGTCCCAGGCAATATTAACCAAATACATTTCACATGCACATATTAGATCCCATCCTACTGCTGTCAAAGTTCCAGAAGAGGGTTTATTTCCTACACTTCCAGCCTCATCTCTCAGCTAGATGCCAAATAGTAAAACTGACATTGTGGCTGAAAGAGCCTCCTACATCAGAGAAACTGTCAGATGAACACATGGGAGATACAGATATGATGTATATACACACTCACACATATAGGAGCTCTTTTGTTTACATGAACAGGAAAAAGGGCTCAGCACATGAGACTGCTGACGTGAGACAAATCTGATAAAATCAATAAATATGAAGGTCTGTGGCTGTTTCTCTCTACTTGAGAATGTCAGGGCAATGCTTCCAAACTTCTCCATCTGCAGCTTTTCCTCTGGGCAAGGAGATCTCTTTTGGGAATGCCTGTGCTGCAGCAGTGGATGTACATCTAACCCAGCTCTGTTACCAGGTTCCTAAGTTACAAATAAAATCCTCTAGCATTTTTTAAGTTCTCTGAACAGCAGAAACAAACCAAAAAACCAAACGATGCTAGATTCATATCACAGAATTACCTCCAAGCCCAAGACAGGATGGAATCCCATCACACATCTGTTGCACAAACAGACTAGAAAGACAGCTCATCATCCAAAGAGCTCCCAATCTAAAATTACCTGTTACCTCAATTGTAACAAATCTAGCCCCAGGTATCACAAAACCTGACATCAGAAATGTTTTCCCTTGTAGCAATTAAACGACAAAGGCAAGAAGCTACCTCAGAGCCTCTCTTATTGCAATTGCTTGGGATGTTGTTCAAGTTCATCATAACAAAGGGGCTGGAAAGAGAGAGCCAGCAGTCAGCTAATTGCCAGGCTGCCAACAGGACAGCTCTCCTCACTCTGTTCTTAAATCTGACTTTCTTTTAATTCTGTCTGAGCAGGACAGAGCCTTTTTCCCATCATGTGACAGATCAAAAATACACATACTTGTTAGAATGCAGCTTGGCTAGAAGGAGCAAAGGTCAGGGAATATGCTTTCATTATTCACCATAATAAGACTGTGAGACTTGTAGAAGAAAGATATTAATAGGACTGAAGAGGGAGTTGCTTGGCTGGCTGCTGCCATAGCCCAGCTGGGTGGTGTGAAGCAGGGGCTGTGGGGACCCAGGGCCACCCATCAGGGCGAGGGGAGCTCTGCAGAGCACCCTGCTACTCGTGGGAATGGACTTGCAGCATCCTCATCAGGAAGCTCTGCTCCCTTCCAGGGAAGCCATGCAAACAGGAGACACCCCACTGCTGTAGGTCCTGAGATGACTGTCCCTCCTTCCCCTGTCACACATCCTGGGATAGGCAGCAATGACCCCTCAAACCTCAAGGACACCTGGTTGGCACTTGAGGAGGTGGCAGAGAAAGGTGAAATACCCGTGTCAGTCAAGTCTCCAGACCTCTCTCAGCTCCAACGTGCACGTGCTGTTCAAGCACACGACAAAGAGCACCCATGAGAACATGTCCTGCAGGAAAACTGAGCTGCAGAATTGCAAGATGGTTTTTAAAACGCCTATAGCATGAACTTGCACTATCACTCTAATGATGGTGTTTAATTGGCATAACAGTGGAATTAAAGACAACTTACCCTGGATAGGAGGAGACTAAGGATTCTAAGCACTCCTTTTTATGTCCTGTTAGACACTGCTGATGGGTTAATGAAGATCTTTAGAAATGGAGACATTGTAACACTAGCATGGCCTTGAAGAGCTCAGCCTTCAGGACACCAGTGCTGCAGTTCCCTCTGCTAACACAGACTGCCAGTCCTGGAGAACCTGTCCTCTCTGGATGCTCCCTCAAGGGCAGAATTTGAGACACCCTGGCCAACTGATAAGACACCTTGCACTGCTTCTGCCCAAGCTGTGCTTTTTTCCCTACCAGATAAAGACCTTCATTTCCAGGCCATCATTCTGGTACCTACCACCACAGCCAAAATTCCCATTCAACAAGCAGGCTTCTGGAGAAAAGAAAAATCAAGGCATTTTAAGTCTTTGTATAAAACAGTAATTCCTTTCCTCAAGGACAGTATTTTATCTGCTGCACAACGAGATGAAGAAATCCCACCAGACTAAAGCAGGAGTTAAAAGCACTGCAAAAACTGCTCCAGGTTCCTCAAAAAAATCACTCTGAATCTGAGCACTGTGCCTTCAGGAGATGGTTTCATCTTTCAGCCTATAAACCCCCTGCAGGCCCCTTTTGGGATAAAAAAGGCCTAAAAACACAGGGAAAGCCATGTCCCTCCTGAGCTCTGGCAAATTCGACTTCATTAACAATCTGAACCAGGATGATTTTTCAGAATACCCAAACAACAGGAAATAATTGTGCAGAGATGAGGGAAGATGATTCCTTCTCTGCGTGCAGAGGAAAGACTGTTCCAGGGAAAGACAGTTCACTAAAGTCTATTATTACCTGTAAGATTGCTTTAAATGTGAAAGAAGTCCAAGTATTCCCACTTCTCTTTAGCTTTAAGCAAAGCCACAAATGAAAGCCACAGCCTCAGTGCAGCACCTGACAGGCAGCAGAGTGCAAACTCAACCTGGAGATCATTCAGAAGAGGGTTTTCATTGAATGGTTTGAGTTGGAAGAGAACTTACAGGTCATCTAGTTCCAACCCCCCTGCACAAGCAGGGACACCTCCCACTAGATCAGGTTGCTCAGAGCCCCATCCAACCTGCCACTCAACACTTCCAGGGAGGGGGCAGCCACAACATCCCCTGTTCCAGTGTCTCTTCACCTTCACACTAAAGAATTTCTTCCTAGTGTCTCACCTAGATCTCCCCTCTTCCAGCTTAAAACCCTTACCCCTCATCCTACCACTACACACCCTGGCAAAAAGCCCCCATCCCTGGCTTTCCTGTAGCCCCTTCAGGTACTGGAATTTCTTGAAACAATCCTTCTACAAGAACAGCAATTATGAAATTATGAGCCCTAAACTCTCTATTTGGAGACCCCAGGGTACTTTGCACCCAGTTTTCATCAACCTTGGACAAGCCAACAACTTCTGCAAACACCAAGGTGCTCAATAGCCCCCAATTAAACCAGAGGCCAGCCAGCCCTGCCTGCCTGAAATAGGCATCTGAAAAACATTCACTGCTGTTAAAACTTCTGGCTTTAAGTTTTGTCACTCACTTACAGCTTTCCAAAGCCTTAAGCCTGCAAAACTGGCACAAACGCAGCCTCCTCCAAGGTCACCACCACCTCCTCCCTGCAGGAACATCTCACCCCAAGTCAGATGTAAACCCCTGCCTCTTTCTTCCTGAAAAATACACTTCCTTCCTCAGGCCACTATTTTAATATCAATAACAGAGTTACCAGGGTCACCACAGAGTTTTAGTGGCCCAGGGGTGACAACAGCTGTGCAGTAGCTCTGCTTGCTGCAGGCAAAGCTTCCTCCTACTTCAACCTCTTCTGTCACCCAGGAGCAGAGATGTTCTCAGGACCTGCCTGGGGAACCTGCATGCAGGAGCTAACATCTCCTCCCATGCACTGGGAGAAAAATCATCAGCCCTCGTGTCTTTAGTTGCATATTTTGCTCAAGATGTGACTCTGAACCCAAAATCTGGATATTTCCCCTCCATAGGGTAAGTGCTTCCCCCAGCCTGGCCTTGCTGCTGTCCTTGGACCACCCCACCTGCAGCCACATTTCTATTCAACAAACCAGCTTGGCTTTCTCCAAACAAACAACTGTTCAGATCAACACACTGAAATAAAACACAAACGGAGAAGCTGCAGGTACAAACACCATTTAAAAAACCACCAACAACAACCAAACCCAAAACTGCCCGGCTCACAACAGGCTTGGAGATTTAGTGAAGGTCCCAGGGGTTGGTCAATGTCCACTTCTGAGATTGAATAACTCCAAGGAACACCAGTGGTGAATTGTGCTGCTCTTGGACACACCCACCACAGAGGCTTGTGATGGAGTTTAGGTGTGTGTGTTCCTGCCAGGGGTGGGGACAGGGGAGAAGAGAGGACACCATCATGCAAGCAGCCCAAAGTTATTGGGATCTGTGGTGGGTCTCTTCTGCCCATAACATGATGTTTCTCTGAGCTCAGGTGCTCACCCCTGGTTTAGAAACTTGTTGCTTTCTGGTTTCTCCCAATTTTACCTCTTTCTCCATGTGATGCTGAGACAGCCTGGCCCAAACCTGAGTTCTGTTCTAGTAAGGCAAGACACAGACAAAACCCCTAAAGCCAAACCATCACTCATTTCAATGTGTCCAAGATCAGATCTGGTAGATTTGCAGATATTTCCTGCATGTTTTCACACACTCCTCAAGTTTCCCCAGAGCATCAAGTGAAAGCTGGAGGATCCAGCAGCAGCCCTTGCCCCGAGGCTGCAGAATAAGGAGGGGAGGGTCAATGGTCTCTGCCCCTCCTGCCCACAGTGTTGCAGCAGGTTGCAAAATGTTGCAGCCTGGCCCTGTTTCACCCCCTGCACCCCCAGGGCATTGCCCAGCCCTCAGTACAGTTACAGACTGACACGAAAAGTAACAGCAAGGAGAGCGAGAGTTACAGGGAAGGTGAAACAGTCACAGTTTTGGCTGAGATTTGAAGCAGCTGCTGAGTCAAAGAGGCAGAGAGGGAGGGGCAGGGAGAGCTGCAGAGCAACAGCCATTTTGTCTCCCTTCCAATTGCCCTCTTGAGCTCCTGACCCGGCTGTACATCCCTGACCCACCTGGCAGGGCAACCCCCTCACCTCCCAGAGCCCCTTTATCCTCCCACCCCCTCCAGAGCATCCCCAGAGACCAACCACACAAGGAGACCCAATGCTCAACCCAAGCTCCACGTGGTACCTGCACAAGCAACCTCAGCTCTTCCCAAGCTGGGTTTTCCCCTCTTTGCAGCGAGATCCATCCTTCTCTATTAATTTGCTCTCCCAGTGTGCTTATTATTGGAGCTCTGCATTACTTAACTCTGCAACTTGTTTGGAGACACAGTTTGCAGAAAAGGCACTAAGCAAAATAAAATTGTGTCTTCTGTTCTAATTTGTTTCAGGGGGTAATTACCAGTTTTATTGGGTTTCTGAGCAAGAACGTGTGCTGCATATTAGCTGTAGCACAGCTGCAGCCCAGAAAGTGATCCTCTGAGCATTAGAAGTTTCATACTTTGTTGTTTTAAACATTATGGGGAAAAAGGAAACAAGAGCTGGTCATTAGGCATTGAATAGGTTCAATTTTTCACCCTGTTTTTTGTTGTGTGTTTCCCTAGTCCCTACCAAGCTTGGTGTGGTCTGAAGCTCCTCCAGAGCCATATCAGCAGCTCCTGAAGTCATCACACTGAAATGCTCATATTAAGGGGAGATGAGGATAAACAAGTTTCATCACCACTTTCTTAAGAGGTCTCAGCCTGTTGCAGCCTCCCAGGAGGTAAATAACAGGAGAAACAGTCACCACAGGGAACCAGCTTCTGGGAAGAAGGATCAGGCTCCTGCCACATGCAGGTGGAAATGAGCTAAGCTTAAAGAAGGCCCTGTTGGGATTCTAATGCTGTTCTTGCTCAACTTAAACCAAGATGGAATCACTCCTCTGGGATGGGTCACTACAGACAATTGTGAAGACTCCAAATTCCTGGGACAGCCATGTCCCATGTCTCACTACCCTAATGCCAGCAGGAGCCAAACCTTAGTCACACATGGAAACACACTTCTAAACCTGGAATATAAACATCCAAAGTTGTAAAAAGACACAGAGATGTGCCTTTTTTCTTGCCAAAAGGGGTGGAGGGGACTTCTAAACTTCTCTTGCATTGAAAAATAAAGGAGAAATGCACCAAGAAGTGTCCACGGAAAGACTAATTTGCAGCACAAAGGGAGGAAAAGGTCTTTTCTGCATCTAGAGAGAGCAATTAAATAGTTCCCCTCGGCCAGAAGTGATGGAGGCATGTGAGGACAGGCACCCATGGGTACTCCTTGGGAGGCACTGCCAGAACCCCTGGAGCAAACATCTCCCTTCTTGATTAACTCACATCAGACACGAGACAACAAAACCCTGGGGCTGTAGGAAAAGCCATCCCAGAGCTGGGTTGATGGCATCTTGGCAGGCAGAGCCCCAGGGAAGCAGCTCATCCCCCTGGCAGCCAGCCAGCCCACCCCTCCCTGCCTCCCATTACCACTTTGGCCCTTTGCTATTCAGAAACCAAAAGGCCAGAGATTTATTTTACAACCCAGTGTTAGCTTTTCGTGGAGGAATAAAAAGAAAAAAACCTCAGCAAAACAACCTAGGCACGTAAAATGACAATTTATGTCCCCCTGAGCAGAGTGGTGCCAGGCAGCAGGTGCTCTGCAAGAACCTGAACTGCAAGTGGGACCTGGGAGCAGGGAGATGGCATCATCCCCAGTGAGGAACGGGGCCTAAGCTGGGGAACCAGCACTACTAGCAAAGAGCAGAAGTGATAGAAGAAGTCCCAGTTGAGGTAGTATTGAGCTCCAGCTCCTCCTGCCTCTCATCAGCCCGGGCTGCAGATGCTCCTCAGGGATGGCTGAAGCAGAGCTGCAGGCAGGGCTGGGGCACTGGTGCCTCCTCCACACACAGCCCTCCCTCCATGGCCAGGCTGTCCTGCATCTCATCAGCACCTCCAAGGGGCCTGTCCCCCTGACAGCTCACCCAGCAAATCCCAGACAAACACCATATTCCCAGGAGGATTTATTGCCAAACTCACAAGGCTCTGCTGCTAATTCTGGTTTAATTTCCATGCTGGACCAAGCACGAGCTCCTGCCTCTGCCCTCCCTGCTCCCTGGCTCCTGCTCTTGCCAACCTGAGCACTGCTGAAGATTAGAGACAGAGGATGAATTTGGGATCTGGGAAATGGCAACCAAACCTGAAGCAAAGGGAAAAAGGACATGTGCTTCCAGCCCCCACCCCAGCTGTTGGGCTAAGGTTTTACTCTCTGGTCCCCAAGGGCCTGAGAAGTACTTTAAACCCCTTTAGAAAAGGGCTGATGAATTTCCATGGCTGTACTTCCACTCACACACCAGCCCTTCCCATTCTGGTGCCTGCAAAAGGCACTGGTGGAGATCATTGTCCATCCAGTCCCCTCACCAGATCTGCAAGTGTTCTCCCTATCACTGTACATTTATTTTCTTGCTCACCACATTGCATTGACCTCTTCAAATACCAGACAAGGAATGAGCACAGAGATGAAGCACCACTTAAACCACAGCCCAGGCCTCTACCAGGACCCTGGGATGCCAAACCCACCTGCCTCACCTTTCAGTCTGTCTGCTCTTTGAATGAGACCTGAAAAATTGGAGCCACCTCCTTCTCAACATCAGATATTCCTATTTTTTTATTATTTTTTTTTTGCCAAAAAAGCATCTATCTGCCCAGCAGGGAACCAGCCTGATAAATCCTGTGCTGATTTCCCACATCAGGTTAGTTTTTATTTCATGGTAGGGCTCTCTGAAGTCATAGAACTCCAGCAGCCTCTGCTGAAGGAAGTGAAGCCTGATGTTTATAGTAAGAAACCTAATAATCAAATACAGTCTGGTAAATGACAAACTGTTTATTTTCCCTCACATGAGGAATTCTTATAAAACTGCTGAAACATTCCATTTAAAAACCATTTACATGGTGATGTGCTGGGTATTGCCATAAATCAGGGAAAGCAGCCTCATGAATAATTTCAGAGAATAAAATAATCCCAAACAGGAATCTTCTCTTCATGCTTGAACTAAGGAACATACATGTGCATCTTCTTCATTTTTTTAATTATATTTTTCTTAGTTAAGACAAAAGGAGACCCAAATTTATGGGAATATTGAGACATCAGTTGAGCCACATGTGCCCAGGGCTGGATGGATGATTCAGCTCCCCAGCCTGGTGGGATCACAGCAGACTTTGGACTACTTTCCATTTCCTTCCCTTGGGGCACCCAAGGGTGCCAGCCCAGCCAAACCTTCAGGGGACACACCCAACACCCTAAATTATGTCCAGTACAAACACACAGAGGAAAAGAACATAAAGCCCAGGGAATGTCAAGCCACAGCCTTGCCTGCATTCAGCATCTGGTGGGACCTCTTGATCCAAAGGTCCATAGAATAAAACACTATGAAACTTTTTGACTTTACAAAAGAAGTACCAGATTCCTGCTGTAAATTGTTAAATAATTCACCAAGCAATGGCACCAGAGAGATCCAATCTGTATGAGAACAGAAGTCCTGAATGTGCTCCAACCCCACGAATGTCCAACAAGATCTCAAGAGGGAAGTTCTGCTCCAAATTACACTTGGGATGACCAGTAGCTCTTCATGTTAAAGCAGGTGTTTTCCATTTAAAAAAATGGTGTAAGAGTTCATGAGATCAGAATCAGGTCCCCACAAGTTTTACTGTAAATCTGGAAGTCCCTTTGGCAGCCTGGCTGAAGCCTTCAGCCAGAGGACAACCAAACCCTCAAAACATTTCACTCACAATAATTCACACACTTCCAGGAAAGAAAAAGGGGAGGAAAAATGCATTCCTTTCCCACCCTGCTTTAATGTGCAACATGTCAGCAGGGAAAGGCAGCTGAAATCCCACTCTCTCCAGCTGGGCAGTGAGCTCATGGGTGGACACCCACCCATCTCAGACTTCAAATCCCATTTTGCTCCCTACACATCATCTGTGGTTGCAACCTTCTCTGCACACTGGAGCACCCCTTTTGCAGCAGAGGTTTGACATCTAGTGGACAGACAGCTCCTGAGAAGCTGCCACTGCCCAGCCTGGGAGCATTGGTGTAAAGTCACCCTCCTAGCAGGAGGGGACCCAAGGAGCAGAAGCACACCAGGCATTCATGGAAGAACACACAACATCCAGGGTGTTTCTCCAGAAAAAAAAAAAGAAGGTACCATCAGAACTAGAAAGATCAGGTCAGACAAGGGGAAGAGGTTGTCCAGGCTCAGCAGTGGCAGGAGATACAAGACCAAGGTGAGCGATGCTTGGACACCAAGCAAACACAAGAGCCACATGTCTCTATGTTTGGAGCACTGTGAGAAAGCCACTATCTCCCTAATGCCCAACAAGCATTCCTAGGAAACTGGAGCACCCAAGGGGCTGCACAGTCCCCTCAGATCCAAGGGATTTGAGTCCAAAAGGGGCTGCTCAGGAGACACCCATTGTCAGCCCTTCCAAAGGCTCGTAGGAGCAGCTGGGTCTGTCCTGGGAGCTGCAGTGTGACCTGGGCCACCAGCTGGTGACCTTGGATAAAACAAAGCAGCACTTCCACCCAGCAGCAAGACAACCCAGACCCTGCCCACAGCCAGATGACTTTATGAGTTAATTTAGTCAATATTGCTCAGACACAGCATTACCCTCCTGAACCCATCATGGTCCTCTGCAAACAACATCTTGAAATTAATGGATCAATCACACCTTTATCAAACAGGCACAGGATATAAACCTGGGCATCAAGGGCCATCCCAGATACCCAGATAAACAAGAAACTTTCTTCAGGCCTTAAGTGTGATTCACTTCAGAAGAGATGAGATCTACACAGCTACCTGGAAATTCCCCATGCCCAATTCCCATTAAAAAACTGACAGGTCTGAGAGGACAAGACCTTTCAGAGGAAAGACAATTTATGTTCATAATTTCTTACCAATTTACAGACTAAAGCAGCTCAAGAGAGAAGCTCAGATGGGCTCTGAATGAGAAACTGAAGCTTTTGGAAGGCTCTCACCTCTCCAGCCCTCCAGAAAAGGGGGCAAGGTCACAGCATCCCAGAGAAAGCAACATCATGGGATGTAACAGAAGTACAGAGCCCAGAAGATCTTGGCAGCCCCCTTAAAACACTAGGACCCTGTTCCTTTTTGAGGAGGCTGCTCCAGGCACTACAAGGCAGAGTATCCAGTCCCCTTGCTACAGCAGGCAGGATCATGGTTGTTTGGCAATGAATTGCAGCAAGAGCCACTTGAAATTGCAGAAAACCTGGATGGCATCCAACGTGGGACTGGATGAGGACACACTGCTGGGGCACACACATTCCTTGATGCACAAACATCTTCAGAGAAGGATGAGTCTCTGTTCCACGGTCCAGAGGGACTTGCTCACCCCTGCCTGCTCCCAGGCTCACTGCCCTGCCAGCCCCTTTTGCAGATCCCTTGTCCTGTTTTGCAGGATGAGCTCTGTGCAGTGACATTGCCTGGCTTCCCAAGGACACAGGCAGGTGATGGGAGGACTCTGATAAGGGAGTTGGAAAAGGCTGTTGGAAGGAGCTCGGAGGAGGCAAAGCGAGCCAGAGGCCAGGCAGGGCAGGCTCACAGCTCTGTGTGCAGAACAGCCTCAGTTAATCCCACAGACACCATAAGGCAATCTAATGTGGAACTGTATTGTCTGGGGAATGCTTCAGAGGAACCCCAGCATCCAGCTGTAAAGCCCCATATGTTTTGTTAAGAGACTGTTACAGGCACAATTCTATAAACACCCGTCACGTTGTGTATAGATATGGGCTGTAAATGCTACGTTGAAATACCTCCATTGCCTCCGAGCCGATTCATGCTCTGCAACTGCCAAGGAGAAAACCAAAAGGGGAGCCCAGGAAGTTTCAGCTTGCTATCTGGAGTTATTTATAATAAACTCTGCCTGAACTGAACACAACGGGCCCAAAGAGCAGAGGAAGTTGTGCTGAAGGGTGGTAAAGCTCACGCTGTAAACCCAGCAGCAAAGCCCCTGCTCAAAGCAGGCAACGGGTCTGGATTCCATCAGGCAATGCCAGGAAATGCAGGGTTAAGACCAGCTTGAACTTGATCCTTAAGTGACCCCCTGACATGACTCCAGCATCACTGCTGCCTCAAGGGGATGGTTAATGCCTTGCTTGCCCTTGGCTCTTCCCCAAGCAGAGGTTACAGAAGGACCCAGGGATCCCCTTCACCACCCACTCCACATTTCCTGGTGCTGATGGAGCATTGAGGGACAGGTCAGACTCCACCTGGCTGGTGAGCAAACTGCTCCATCCCACCTGATTGCACTTCCAGCTTATTGCTGCTACAATCCAGTATTAGGAGTGACATTCAGCTGCAGGGCTGACTCAGAGGTAGCTGAGGATATTTTATCCTACCAAATTTCTCTCCAGCTTATGAAAGATCACAGGCTGCCAAGAAATGATGCCTCAGATGTAGGTCCTCTTTCTTGTGATGAGCTAGTGGCTTAAATCCATCCTTCAACTAAAACTGCTGCTGACATTGACCCATCCTGGAGAGCAGAGATGTGCTTTCAAACACTGCTTTTAGAGCTAAACTGACAGCTTATCAGGACAAAGTGATATGGAGCAGGCAGGGGATTGATTTTGCCTAACTGATCCCTCCTGTCTCACTTAAGGGCAAACTCCACAGCTCCTACCAAAATGAACAGCCTGGACTAGTGGAAGCTGCCCCTGCCCATGCAGGGGGGCTGGAACTAGATGATCTCTAAGGTCCCTTCCAACCCAAACCATTCTGTGATCCTATGACCAGTCCCACCACCCAGGCACAACAGGACATAACCACCTTTCTGCAGTGGAAGCCCCATGTTCATGGAACCCATGTGCAAAAAATGATCTCAAATCAACAGCAACAATAAAACACCAGAAAAGCTCATGGCAAGATGGAATTGTTGACATCCATGTAGCATCCAAAGCTTTACACCATTCAGCTGAAATCATTCCCTTCCCCTCAACCACAAGCTCTGCCTGTCCCTCCTCAAGCTGACAGAGCTACTAGAGCTTCTGGAGAAACCCGACCCCATGCACTGCAGGGCTTTATAAATTAGTCCTAATCTCTAGTAATTTCATTTCTTATATGAAGTTCTGCTCTGCTGACATGGATATGAGATGCTTCACAGAAAAAATTGTCAGTGGCCAAGCCACAGCCCCTGGCCCACCTCCAGCACTTGTCTGCACAAGCCTTTGCAGGTCACCTCATTGCTCTTTGGCTTGGGTCTGTTTTTCACTTTCACTCTTTGGAACAATCTCAGTCCCAGTTCACCTCTAACCTGAAGCTCTGCAGCACTCACAGGGGCTCTGGACTCAGCCTTAGTGCTGCAAATGCTCATGATGCAAATGGGCTCTCTAATTATTTGCCCGTGCACATGAGAAGCAGCTCTATGAGCTCAAACCCCTGGACAAACACGTACTGGAAACCTGGTAGGTCCTTGGCAAAAACTCAACAGAGCTACAAAAAAACCCAGCCATGACTCAGCAGGGCCTGGGAAATTTCAGTGACAGACATGTTTAAAAAAATACTAAAAAAAAAAAAGTCAAACCAGAGTAAATGCAGCTTTAAGAAGATCCTCCATTTTGCTATGGCTGAGCATGGAATATTTCCAGGCACAGCACACCCTGCTCTAGCAATGGGGTAAGATTTCAGGTCATCCCAAAGGGATCATCAAGCTGTAGGTTGGAGATGGAGCCATTGGAACAGGACTTGTACACACAACAAGCACCAAGACTGTGTCAGAACAACAGGGTCAGCCTGTGACATGGGAGAAAAGTACCTGACCAACTCCTCAACTGGGAAATCTCTCTTGATCCCTCACCCTGGCCTCAACAACAGAATTACTCCCAACTTCAGCAGGTCCAGAGCTCCCCTTTTAAATACCAAATGATCAGTTCAGGAACAGGTCCAGACTTCATAGTGAAAATGAAAAAATCTCTTAAAAGCCTATATGAAATGTGTGTGTGTGTGGTGGGGTGGATTTTCTTTCCAGAGCAGGCAAGTTCCTGCTTACATGGGCACTAAGAATCAGCCCTTTCACATGTGAACATTTACTGATCCTCATCAGAAAAGCCAAGGGAAACACCACACAGCAACTGCCTTTTGCCTGGTAGAGCCTCAGGACCCACCTGCAACATGATGTGAGAACTCACCTTGCACTCACTTTGTGCCTTGGTAAGAGATTGAAGAGACTGTGGTGGTCAATCAAGCCCTTCACCACCCTCTCCATGTAAAAGACACGTGATTTAGTGTCAAGTGAATTTTTACTGTTGCTTATAAACCCCTGTGAGGTCGAGGTTTATGCTGGAGGGGCCAGGAGACCCATGGCAGGGGTTGTGAGTGGAATAAAAGTGTTTCCAGCCCTGGTGCATGTTTGAAATTGCAGAAACAATATTCAGAATCTCCAATAAAGAGAAAGAACTGAACTACATCTGGAACAGAATGCCTTCCTGCTCTTCCATTACCGGCATTGACAGAGATGAAATTAAAATCCTTAGCAGGAGGTGAGGTGAAGGAAATCCCAGCATATTTACAGATGCAGCATTTACCAGTGCCCTTGGGAAAGGATACATATCTCTTTTCTTGAGAGCCTGTTTAACAGGGCACTAACCTTCCTAAGGTTTGCTTCCCATCCCTGGCACCTCTCCCATCCATCTGCCCATGCTCAGAAGCCCAAATACGCTAAATATCAGCCTGGAAAAAAAAGAATCAGGAGAAATAGGTGACATTTCATATTTTTTTTTCCCCCCCTCTTACTCAAGAGTTGTTCTGTACAGTTCAATTCTCTAGGCTACAAAATTCAATAAGCCATCATGTTCCAATTGCTACCAGCTGCCTGGTCCCCACCATGCCAAAGCAGTTCAGATTTAACAACAAAATTGCAATGTAGGTTGTATTATTGTAGGCTGCACACAAACAGACTTACAAAAGGACCTGGTCATAAGAGACTGGGGATATACAGCATGTTTAGGGCTAAATCCTGCTCCTGGACCCATCAGCTTTGCTGGCACTGAAGTTAGTTGACCTGGAACATGTGGCTGAAAAATAAGGTCTCAGTCACTTTTCCAAACCCTAACTGATGGTTCCCTACTCT
>NW_009954229.1:738365-741619 GCF_000747805.2 Chaetura pelagica | reverse complement strand
ACTCCTCCATTGGTAGAAGCCCAAAGGCAATGACAGAGATCTCATGGATTCACTATTTCACCCCAGGACTTCAATCAGCATTTCTAAGTCCAGCAGCATCCCTGTGGACAAAGCCAACCAAGGAGTAAGCTCACTTACTATCGACCTCCACAAGAAAGGCTTTCCTGCCTTTGCAAACAAAAACTGAACTCCATTCCACTAAAAACAACAGGACACAGATATAAAAGCATCCAGGTATGAAGTATGCACACATAAATATTGCATTTCTGTGTTTCTCTGCTTTCTCCTCACTCTGCCCAAATCCTCAGCCCGAAGGATTTCTATTTGTGGTTCCAAAACCCAGAGTTTGCTTTGTCTTCTGGTGAGCTATTCATCCTTTCCTCTCTGTCATCCCCAATGAAGAAGATGTCAGTTCACCCTTTCTCTCCTTAAACACATCAAGCAGCAGCCTGGGCTGCAGCTCCTCAGGGACAAGAACAGATCTCTGAGCAGGTACCCACATACCCATCACAAATCTCAGAGGATTTAATCGAACAAGAGGAAAATCAAAACAAAAGCACAGGCAGAGAGGAGTGATGGGGCTGGAAGGGTTTGGGTACACCCAGGGGATGCTCCCACCAAAATGTCCCTGGTTTTGACATTCATCTGACATCCCAGCTCGTAGGGTTCTCCAGCCTTCTGGAACATCACAGATGTCCCAAACACCCCACACCACAACTTGTGGTTTACTTTCTGCAGCAAGATGTACCAGGATGTGAGATATTCAGGCAAATCCTCTTCCTACTTTGCAGCACAAGGATGGAGGAAAGGGGCCACGAGCTGTCCTGCAGCTTGAAACTCCCCTCTGGAGGAACCATGGGCACAAATAGATGTACACACATAGAAAGTCATCTTATTTCTCTGGATGGCTTTTGGGGGCACTGCTTCTGAGCTGAACTGCAAGATACTGGCAGCATTGTGAAGGCACACGATTTCCATCTGTCAATTGAAACGGGCAAAATTAGATCTCGAAGCAGCACATTTAGTCCATTGCCAAACCAGCCTGCCTGGTACAGTGCTCAGAACAGATTTTTATTATAGGAAAGAAAGAAGAAAATTGTCTTTTACAGCTGCTTCTTGTCAAAGCCCCCCCCTCTCCACCCCCAGCCCAGCCAGCCAGCTCCAGAGTGACCGCTCTGACATTTCCCTGTGGCAGGAGGCTGGGGAGAGCCCTGGAAGCCCTGCATAGAGCTCATCAGCCTCTAATTCACTTCCAGTTTGTCTCCATGCAGGTTGATGACTCCTAATTGCTGGTGTAGCAATACAGTGCATACTCTGATGATTGTAAGTTGGTCCATGTTATCTTGGAACTATTAGGAGAGATCATGTAATAACTTCCTTCCTATCCCAGGCAGCTAAATATACACTTAAAAGTGTATCTTAAAATCACAAGGTTGCTACAGAAGCTGGATTAATGGATTGGACAAAAACACCAGATGCTACCTTAAGAATTAAGGGCTAAATCTGAGCTCAAGTTCTCTTAAAACATCTGTGTAAATAGAGGTAACATATTTCTTGCATGAGATTTAGCGCTGGTGGCAAAGGCTGCTGCTGCACAGGTCAGATGCCCAAATGGGTTGAATTCCCAGTGTGATAAAAGTAAAACACACCTGTGTGTCCCTGGAGTTGAGGTGGTACCTCTGGGACAATCCTGATTTACACCAGCATAAGGAAATGAGAGACTAGAAGCCACTTGCATAATCCAGTGGAAAACTAATCGGAGCTCTCTAAGTAGGCAGCTTCTTGTCTGCTGAAGCAATTTTGAAAACAACCAAAACCAACAAAAAACCCCAACACCAGACAAACACAGAGAAAACCATGATTCAGAGTTCATTCACTGTAAACTAATGTGATCCTGGCTGCTCTAATGGAGTTACTCCAAACATGTCATTTCAACAGAGCACGGCAGATAGAGCCGAGGTTTAGCTCAGCCCGGGGGATGTGGCTGCCCAGCCCTGGGGGAGCCCACCCCAGCCCCAAACCACCACAGAACTAAGGCAAGGAAAAGGAAGGCTTCAAATCAAGAGGAATACATCTAAAACTACTTTTGTTTTTAAAATAAAACTCACTAAAATACAGTGAAACTTCTTCAAGGCAGCTGTACAATATAGAAAATGTACCCGGCTTGGAGTTACGCTGCATAAAATCCATCTGTAACATGAAGAAGAAGAAATTAGCTACAGGCTCTGATCTTCTGCTCCCATTAATCAGCACAACTTAACTCATGTGATGTGCTGGTTTATGTTTCTAAAGGATTTGCCATCTAGACGTTCTGGGGAAAAAAATAAAATAAAATACATATGGACTCAATACATAAACCAAACTTGTAAACAAACTGCAAATTGAAGCTGCATTTGTTCATTCCCACCAAATTTGAGAGGTGAGAAATCTGAAGGCAATTGGAAAAACTTCACAAAGTGGAGTCTGGGATGCATCTTGTAAATGCCTTGAAAAGTAGCAAATGAATTGCTCTGAAGGGTTATAAATTACAAGCTGAATATAGCAAGTCAATTGTAGATATTTCACAGAGATCACCAGCAGTCTTTAGTAAAATCTGATGCAACAAGTTAGAGTCTCTCAGTTTCTCACTGTAGGGGAAGATCCAGTACAGAACAATTTTTTAAAAACTAGTAGAAAAGGAAAAGCACACACAGACATCCTAAAATAACCTCCAGTACTATCTTCAGTGAAACTAGACATTTAGTAAATTTGGATACATGGATGCAGAGAGATTTAACTCTGAATCTACTGGCTTTTGCAGCAGTAAAAGCACTAACTAGGTTAAAGGATGAGAAAGAACTAGGCAGGCACTTTTTTTTCCTAAGTGCATTTGTGAATCAAACCTGCTCAGAGATCCCTGCTGCAATCCTGACTTGGGACAACATTGAGATAAATCCCTAAAACTGAGGAGCTGCACACTCAGCCTGGGATTCCAGCACAAATGGAGCAGGGCCAGAGGGAGCAGCAGAGTCGGTCTCACCAGCACAGGGGAAAGACCAGAACTGGGGCTCAGGAGGGGTTAACTATGATTCTATTTACTGAAGACTATATTTCATTAAAGTCAAAGATCTAATTTCATTTTCATTATTTATACTTCTGATTTACTTTGTACATTTTGCTCAGATGGGCTTTTTGTCATTGTTATTATTATGATGATTACAAATCAACTTCATTCCATCAACGTCACATTTCCACTCTTCAGCACCAGCACTGGA
>NW_009954229.1:732093-738274 GCF_000747805.2 Chaetura pelagica | reverse complement strand
CTGAACACATCCAGGTGTTACCCTACATCATCAGCCCAAAGAGCTGCAAAGAGCCACAGCAAAACCTCATCTGCTTTGTAAGTATTATTGAAACGAGCTTCCCAAGCCTTTTTTTTTTTGTTGTTTTGGTTGCAAAAGTAACTTTGAAAACAGGAGGCAAACACCAACTAACACCTGCTTGATCTTGCAGAGAGCTTCACACCTTGCTCTGAGCAACCAGCCACCCCCTGCCCACACTGACATGTTTCCTGAATGTCCCACTCTCCAGACACGTGGGACAAGGGTTTCCAACACTGATCCATACTCCCAAATTTGACTGGAAGGCAGGAATAGGAGGCATTTCACAGCTACCACCACTGCTTAAGGAACTGAAGGTGCAACCTAGAGGTGGGAGATTCTGGGTTTTGGTGCCAGGGACCACAACAAGCCAACCAAGATAATTTTCTGTTGGTATTCAAGAAGAAACTCAGCACTAAACTGTTGCTGAGATGTACCGAGCCAGCACAGAACGCTGAAAGGAGAGGAGCTAAACCACATGTGGACAACATATTTTGAGATGAGTTACAATTTACATGACTTTCCTGCCTTCTGTCTCCTAATTGCTTGTCACTCAGGGGGAGATGCTGCTGGGTGCAGCACCTGAGCCTCTCGCCAGATCCCGTGGGTGTCGTGGGTGCTCAGCAGCTCCTGAGAGGAGGCCAGAAATACATTGAGTCGCTAACGGGTTTTTCCACAGCACACTCAATATTTTAACTGCAATATTTATATTTGGAGATGACAAATGATGATTCGGTCAAACCTTCCCATTGCACTTGTCAGGATAGAGCCTGAATAAAGAACAGACTCAAAGCAAAGCCTTTCTGATAAAGCTCCTCAGGTCTGATAGACGCTTATTATAGAGCAATCAAAAGAAGTTGGACAAACTGATGAGAATCCAGACCCAGTCACTTATATCCACACCTCCACGTGCTTCAGTCTAAGCCCTCAAATCACAAATTGCAATGTCCTCATGGACACAGGAGCCAGAACACATCAATTGTGCAGTAAGGAATGAAGGGAACTGCAAGCCTTGTGTCACAGACCAATTGATAACCCTGTCGGGCTAACAGCTCAGCCCAGTGTGGAGAACAGGAGATGGACTGAGAGCCAGAGCATTAGAACAGAGCAGAATCCTGCACCATCTTGCATGAGATGCATTTTTTTCACCATCCAAGTGTACTTATGGACACCTATCCTGAGGAATGCCTGGAAATAAGACACAGGATGTTACTGTGGATGTTGGGTCTGCCCCAAGGTGCTGGGGAGGGCAAATTCACTGTCAGAAAAAGCACTTCAGAAAAAAAATATACAATTTAAAAAAACAAAACCCAATTTGATGCAAGCAGAGACTCTACTCAACATGAGCAAGGAGCAAAGTCCCACAGAAATCAGTTGGCACCAACAAGCTCTGTAGCCACTTGAGAAAATAAATCAAGGGAAGGTTTTTTCTGACTAAGGCCCGAAAATTCAACCTCTAATGAATCACTGCATGCTTTTATGGATCACTAAAAAAAACAGCAAAGTTGCTCAAACCTTATCAGAGTTGTGCTGCCAGGCTGACCCTGGGCACCAGGATGAGGAGCAGATTTGATCACTGCTGCACATTATGTCCCAGGTTACAGCTCCTTTTTCCAGCCAGCCCTCCAGTAAAACCCCTCTCAGGGATGCAGGGTGGTGGTGAGGGGTGCAAAGTCAGGATCCCTCCCAACCCCTCTGCCTTGGGCCACACCAGCTGTCAACTGCCATCCCAGCCCAGTGCTGGGTTACACGGGCATGAAGCAACAAGGGCCAGGAGCCACAACCAGAAATCCCCCTCAGGGTGCAGGGACATCTCAAGATCAAAAAAAGTGACTCAACAGTTTATTGAACAAAATAATCTATTAAGGAAAACACCCAGCTGGATACAGGCATAGCTCTGTGCTTCCTTAGAGCCATCAGTTAGCAGCAGCACTTTGGAAGAGCCAGGGAAGGACCTCACAGGATCCCAAAAACCCAAATCCTGCTCTATAGCACCCAACGTGCACACCAACTACACAAAGTCCCACCCACAGACCTCTATAAATAAATCCACGTAGGAGACACAGGACTGAAGAAATCAGTAAGATTGCTTCCAATTATATACCTTGTTCAAAAAAAAAGGCAAATTAAAAGTAAATCAGCAACATCAGACGGAAAACACAATATGACTTGACAGTGAAAATTCAATTCCAGCTATTGCCCATATCACAAGAACTATATTCAGGTTGTTTATTTGCTCTAAATTGTCAGGTACAAGTGACTTACTGATTGAATTTGGGTTTGGACATAAACCTGGAGCTTGGAAGGAGACTCCCAAGCTGAAGCCATCACTTAGGAAAGCTGAAGACCAACATGACACAGCAAACAGCTCAACAAAAATCAGACCCAGAGCCAGTCCCATTGCTTTCTGCTCCTGTGATTAAACTTCAATAGATGTAACTCTGTTGCTCCCACACATGAAAAAACAGCTCCTTGCAGATCTCCTGCTTGTTGTTGTGTGAGACCTCAGAAGTTTGGTGGTGTTTTCACTTCAGAAGTTTCTTGGTTTTGACTCCACACGTTTGCTGGTTTTGTTCCGACAAACCCATACAAAGGGAAGGGTGGGGAGAGATTTTTTCCAGGTTGGTCTTAACATTCCCAAAGGCAGCACAGCTATTAAAAACACCAACGTGCATCTACTGCATCTGCCCCTTCCCCTATTTCCCCTCCCCGACGTGCAGCCCCGGGGAGGATGCGTGTCTGTGGCAGGGCAGACTCCCAGCCCTGTAAGCTGATCCCCAGCCCACCTGTCCCCCTGAGAACCAGGCAACAGCTTTTTTTAGCTATTTCTAAGCCTGGCAGTAACACCCTCTGCTTAAGCTTCAGAGGCAAATCATGCTTTGGGCCCAGCTGTGGAGAATTTCCACCTGCTCCAGGCCACAGGTCTGAGCTATCTCTGCTACCGACAAATATTGGGAGCATCTGGGTGGCCTTTGTGGTTCAGAAGACCTGGCTTGACAAGGGTTTGCTGCAAGCCCCACAGGAGACAAACATGAGGGCACTCCCCAAAATGTGGAGGCAGTTGTTTTTTGGATGCTGGTGGCACTCAGGCCCGTGGTACAAAAGGTAAAGAGTGGTGGGATGCAGCAATCCTCCTCTGCCAAGAGCATCTCACAGGTCCACCCCCAAGAGCCAACAGGGACCTGCCAGCAGTGAGACCCTGGATGGGATACCCTTGCTGTTCAAGGCATGCTGGAGAGATGGACAACTCCAGGGGTAACTGTGCACAAGTCTGGGAGCTGAAACACCATAGAAGAGATACAGAGATACACTCCCACGCCAGGAGACACCTGGTGAGCACAGGGAGAGCAAGGATGTGGGCACTGGGTGACATGAAGCAAGACTTGATCCTTTCCCCTGCCCCAGTAAACCCAAAAACCAGCATAGGACAACTTCTCAGAAAGAAAAAGCACCACTGACGGAGAGAAGGTGCTTTTCAAAAGGTATTAGAGCTCCCCAGGTGAGTGACCACCTCAGTGAAGCTTTTCTGAGGTGGTTTTTATGAGACTTCACCATCACATCCCTTCGTCCCTAACAGAGGAAGATTTTAACACAAATGTAAAGCTCATTATCGAGGTTTATGGATCTGGGTGGGCAGGAAGAGTCACCAAAACTGCACAACCAGCCAGAAAACACCTTTGTGTTGCCACCTCTTTCAGTCACTCTTCCCCCAGGACAGGTTCTCAGGGAATCTCAGCCCTTATTGCCCTCATCTGCCCACACTCCTCCTTGAGCTATCTCCCTGTCTAGCTGCTCTCCAAGTGTCCCAGTCCTGGTGGCACTTGTCCACAAGCTTCCCAGCCTCCAGCTGCCTGCAGCCCGATACACACCCAGCACCACACCAGCTCTGAGCAAGATACACATCTCCTCACTTCCAGGAGCTTGGCTGAGCAGCTTCAGAAATCACAACCACCAGCAACACGAGTGCTCTCCCCAAGAAACTGAAGAGTTGACACCAAAGGATTATTCTCCCAACAATGCGTGGGGCTGCTGGAGACTGGAATAAGGTAGAAAAAAGTCCCAGCAAGGAGCTTGTCCCTACTGCTTTGTTCTGCTACAACAAAACATACCAGCTCTGACACCAATAATGCTACAGCACGGGGCTCATGTGCTTTTATTAAATTCCTGCTTTGCTATGAACCAACCATCACAATTTCCATCTAATATGATGTCAGATGGGTAAGTTTTGTAAAGGAGCTCGCCCCCCCCGTGAATTGTTTTGCTGAAAAGCAACATAAAAAGCAGAGCCTCAGATCAGCAGGAGCACACCTGAACCCTCTCCCTGCACAAACCTCCCTCGCTCGGTGCCGACGCTGCTTTGTTTCCCCCCCTGCTGCAGGTTAATTTGGCAGTGGCACCAGCTTTGGGGATGCTGATCCCAGAGCACCGTCTGGGAGAGCAAGACCCCACCAAAGGCAGAGGAGAAGGCTTCCCCTTTCCCACTGCCCCCAAAGTTTTGAAACACAATAACCTGCTTTAAAGGGGAGAGATGTGCCTCGGCTCACAGTAACACAGAGGAACACAGTGCTCTCCCTGAGCCCCACGAGGACTGGGTCCATCACATTTTTGGTCATGGAACCATCACTTACATTTATTATTTATACAGCTAAAGCATCACTGTGGAGATCAACTCCTTGTTTACTTCTCCCTCCCATCCACACGCGTCGAGAAGTCCCGTTCCCCTCTCACAACCACGTAAAGCAGAAATATCTTTGCAGGAGTCAATAAACCCAATTGAAACGAGAAGAGACCCAAGGCCACAAAAATATGGGGGTTTTCCCTCAAAGTATTTCTACCAACAACAGACCCAGGTAACAATCTGGGGAGGATTGTGCAATTCCTCCCAACAACAACCCTCGACTTGGGGGTGTTGCTGAGGAAAACAGTGATCTCAGATGCACACGGGGCTCTTTGGTTAACTGAAGCAAGATCAATAATAATCATATTAATAAATAATGCTTTTAATAGCAGTGGCAGGATATAGGCAGCAAATTGCAGGTAGGTATTAGGCATTAATTATCAGCACAATGTAAACGCTCGGAGCCGACGTGCAGAGCAAAGCTAAAAGCTCACTGTCTGAAGGCTGTCAGAGACCCACTGACAGCTCCCTGCTCACACACAACATTTCGGGTAAAATTCAATGTTCTGGGTGTCACAACTGAGAGGAACATCCTGTTGCGAGTTGGGTTTTTTTTTCATTTAACACTATTAAACCAGATAAGAGACATAGGGAAGACTCAAGGCTTGACCGTCCTCCTCCTTCCCAACCTCAAGTTACAGAAGAACAAAAGCAAAGGGGAGTTTTCAGGACAGGAGGTGAGCAAGGCATGTATGTGCCTTTCCCGAGCCAACTCCAACCAGCTCCACATCTCTGCGAGGAGCAACCACACCTCCCCCCCCAGCTCCCTTCCATGAACAGCCAGAGGGTCAGAGCCAGTTCCACCCCCCCCACCGCACCGAAAAGAAACGCCGAGTTGTCTTTAAAACTTCTCTCCACACCCTATAGAGAGAGAAGGGAAGTTGGGGGGGGGTTTTCTTCCCTCTGTGGGTCCTGGGGGGCTGTGGCTCAGCAGGACCTTGTGCTGCTGCCCCGCTCCCAGCCCGGGGTGCTGGTGCAGCTGGAGGAGACTCCTCCCGCCCGAGAGCATGGGGGGGACGTGCTCCCCACTTGTCCAGCTCCTGCAAAGCTCCACATCCCCCTCCCCGAGCCTGGGGACCGGGACAGCACAGGGAAGGGGGGACTGGAGCCCCCAAAGGTGTCGTGGCGTCCTCGTGCGCTGGAGGGAGCCGTGACCCCCGGGATGCTGAGCACTACGGGTGCTCCGGGCACAGGGGGGGTTCCCAGCTCCGGGCACAGGGGGAACTCTCAGGGGGGCTTCAGAACAGCCCAGGGAACGTAGCGTCCCTCGGGGAAAGGATATGGGTTACAGACCAGCCTGAGGCACCAGCTGCGCGGGCGGGTGGTTTGCTTGAGGCAGAAGAAGGCGGTGGGTGCCAGCGCCGGGTAAGGCACCTGCTCCTCCTCCTCCTCCTCGGAGGGCAGCTCGGGCTGAGGGTCTCGGTCGGGGGAGCTGGCGGGGCAGGA
>NW_009954229.1:703909-731027 GCF_000747805.2 Chaetura pelagica | reverse complement strand
AGGGGGAGGTGCAGCCCCTTCACCCCCTGTTCCCGGGGGCTCCCACCGCCGGCCAAGGGGGTGGGACCCCCCCCCGGCCCTCCCCAGGGGCTGCTGCGTGGGAAGGGGCCCGGCCCCGCTCCCCGGGGGGCTGTGAGGATGCCCCGGCCGCCGGGAAACCCCCGGCATCCCTTTTTACTAAATAAACGTGTGAAGCCAAGTTAGAGGTGCGTGCGTTTTAATAAATAAGGATCGGCTCTCAAACTGCAGGGATTTTTAGCTGAGTAGCTAATCTGCTCAAGGGCTCAGCTTGTAGGGATCCCAATAAACAGATAACAGAAAGTCCTTACAGGCACCCTCCCCTTCCACTCCACTTAGGAAGTTTTATTCTTTTGACTTATTTCAAATTCTATTAATTATATCTGAATGTAGTGCAGGTGGAGGGGGGGGAAGATTAAAAAATGTTAGCTAAGTACATTCCCCTCAGCTGGAATGTTTTAAAGGCTGAGTTCATTATATACCACCACATTCAATTTGCAAATGCAGCTCCCAATGTTGTTCTTCATGGTTAATCACTGGGAGTTGATTGAAAAGGGAGGTCATGGCACTTTGAGAGCAGAAAGTGCCCAGCCTAATAGGGCTGGTGAAGAGAGGGGTTTACATATGCACTTCCAATGGCTGGTTTATTAGATGTTTGCAGGTTATGATTAACAGTATGTGGCAATTTTATTATTGAGCAAACAATGTCTCTGACAAGCAGGACACAGCCTGCAACGTGCACTGTGCAAAGAAGAAATTGCACTTGGAGTTTCCACACGTTTAGCCAAGCTAATGAGGGCAAATCATAAATGACTGTGGGAAGGGAAGGTTTGTATGGGAGTTGGTGGAGCTCTCCTTGAGCAAACCCTCTTCCACTCCTAAATTATCTTGCTCAGGAAAATGGCCTTTAGAGGAAGAAAAGGAGGGTTACTAAAATGGGAATCAGGAGAAGGTGAGGCCAAGCCAAGAGCTCACAAGGCCTCTTGACCCTCTCCCAAAGGCAGAAGCTGCCCAGGCCATAAACTTCCCTCCGTGCCTTCCCTCCAGCTCCCTGTCAGGAAGCAGAAGCTGCCCAGGCCATAAACTTCCCTCCAGCTCCCTGTCAGGAGAGAGGGATGCTGCTCCCAAGACTAACAAATCCATCTTCAAAGCTCTTCCCCCAGCAGCTGTCTGGAGCACCAGCTCCTGCCCTGCCCCCAGCAGAGGCTGGGTTGAAGTTCAAAGCCATGGCAGGCTGCAGGCATCCATGGCCAGGCAGAGCCTGACATTTGCCAGGTCTTAACCTGTTGCTTGATGGAGACTATTTAAAGCCAAGGACCTTATTAATATACACCAATGATGGTGCCTGAGAAGGGCTTTCATTGGGAAACAGAGGAATTCGAAGAAGTCTGGCAAAGAATAGGCCCAGTCCTCACCCCAGTGAGGATCTTTGCCTCCTTCTGCAAAGGATCAATTCCAAAGGTGACCATTATTGAAAAGAGACAACATTTTATTGGCAGAAATATTTCCTTCCTCCCCTATTTCCTGCTTAACTCACATATAGTAGTTGGAAAGAATAGGCCAGATGCTGCTCCATTTACTCCAGCTGCCTGCACCACCAGCACTAGCACTTCTTCAAGGTTTACATGACTCAGAAGGATCTGGCCACAGTATTTTTTGCCATTAATAAACCACCAGAAATGTTAAGATCAATACCAATCAGAGGATACACAGTACACCCTGAATGGGCACTTGGCTTGCAGAATCACAGCTGACATAATGGGGTGTGTAATGCTCTCAGCTGGCCCTAATAAATCCTCCCCTGCTGGCAGACACCTGGGCAGATTCCAGTCCACATGCAAGGTGGGCAGGCTGGAGATGTCCATATCTGCCCCTAAATCATACAGACTGGAGACCAGAGCTGGGATCCCTGTGCTGCAACTCAAGAGCGAGATGTGTGAGCGTTGGGAAGACAGAAGAGCTGGGTCTCATCATGGGACACATCACCCAACCCAGACCAGGGGAGTGGTTGGTGCTCACTGGGGTGGGAGCTCAGCAGGGCAAACCTGGGAGGCTCCTAAAGCTACTGGAGCCACAATGGTTTCCACAGCTGAGAAACCAGATCTGCCCCCAACCATGACAACCAGAACCAGATGGAAGACACCTCCCCTCACCTTCTGCCTCATCTGCCCCACTTGATGTCATTCAGCCAAACTGTCCCAGAAAGACAAGATTTCAGGAGAAAGTCCCCAGTTCTCTCAGGTGTTTTTCATAAAGCAGCCAGTTCTATTTAATATTCTCCCTCCACACTTGCCTGCAACACCTCAAAGGCTCTAAACCTTCCCAGCTGCCCTGCTGAAGGGTGTGTGTCTCCAGCCCTGCAGCCTGCCCACCTCCCTGGGGGGCAGCAGGATGCTCCTCCCAGCTGCCACACGGTGAGTCTGGAGCAACCCAAATGAGCCCCACTGCCAAGGTGACACCCCATCCAGATTCAAAATCAATTTCTCAAGGTCACAGGCACACTGAGAGCTGGTCCAGGCATCCTGCACAACTCACGCTCTCCTGGCTGGCAAGGCTGGAAGAGGAGCCTTTGCCAACATCTCTGAAATGTGCTGGGTGTGCCATCAGAGTGTGCTGTCAGATGAAACCCAGACAGTAAATCACCCAGTGGAGCACAGCTTAGTGCCCCAGTCTGGGCTGGACGTGAGGCTCAGCCTCTTCCCTGGAGTCCTGAGGATCATCTGGGGAGAAAAAAAACCATTAAAATAAAAATCCAGTTTGACTTTTGGGGCTTGATGCTCTGACATTTCCCAGGCTAAGATGAGATCAAGTAGGTTAGCCCCACAGTTCAAAGCTTCTTTGTGTTTTTATACCTATCAAGCTGACCTCTTCGACATGAATTCTGACAGAGGTGCTGAACACTTTGTCATATTCTTTTTATCCTGGGTCTAATTCTAGCTGACTCAAATCTGGGGTTTTCTGATTGCAGGAAAAACCTTCAAACAAGGAACAATCCAGCTAATAGTGCTTGCATAAATCATTCTCCAAATAATGAGAATCTGTGGAGTGAATTCATTTAGCTAAATAGATGGAGGACCACTTTAAAGTTATTTAGAAAGATTAACAAAAGAGAAGGGAAATGAAAAACAGATAATAAATTGACGAGAGAAGGGGAAAAAAATGTATTAGAAACAATGAATTTTTAATACATTCAAAATGTTAAGGAGAAATTTCCAAAAAAGGAGCTTGGCACCATGGCAGTTTGGCTGGGCTGATGCTAAGATGTATTTTTAATTGCAATACATGATGTTAAAATGCATTTTAAAATAGATAGGTAAACACGTCTCCAGCCAAAAGTGTATTTGTATGACTTCAAATTCACCCATGGTTCCTCATTCCCTCAGTAGAACAAAACACCTACTCCAGGGCTGGTTCTTCCATTGCACTCAACATGCCTTCATCACCCACTGGCTATGGAATGCCAGCCTGCACCTGGGCAGATTCCAGCACTTGCTTCCTTCCCTCCTGGAGTCTTTACCTTTTCCTGACAAAAAAATATCCAGTATTTTGCTCATGCATCCTTTCTTTTCCTCTAATTTTTAATTTCCCTGATCTCAGTCCTTTCCAATCCACTGGCTTTGCCACGTGCAGCCCCCCAGCCCATTCCTTGGGCTAATACCCCCCCTCAGCCCCTCTTTAGGGGTGACTTTGTGAGGCAATTGCTCTTGACCTGCATCCCAGTGGCAGGAGCAGACACAACATTTCTTTCTTCACCTTCAGTATTTTAGTGAGTATTCCCTTCCCCTGAAGTCTCATCCTACATTTTCATGCCATTGTGGAGCAATGTTCAGGTGCCCTGTCACCCAGCCTGGAGAAACCCACCAAGAGGTCCACACAAGTACAAAGGCTTTAAGCTCCACCTAAATCCTGGGCAAAACTTGGATGGAACCTCAACCAACAAAGTGGCTTTGTGAGCAAGTCCACCACTTGTTTTATCCTCCAGGATAGCAATGTTTTTCAGGAGAAAGAGCCCCCTGACAGCTTCTGGCTTTGTGCTAAGGAAGCCCAAGGGTATCCATCTTCAAAACCCTTCAGCCACCTTCTCCTGCCTTTCCAGTCTCAGAGCTGAATGTGCAGCATTTCCAGATACATCACTGAGTGAGTGTATTGCAAACCCACACATTTTGGACAGGCTGAAAATCTGCAGTGTGGCTTCTCCCTTTCTTCTGCTGTGTTTGCCTTTTTGATTTATTTACTTCTCATCTCATGTTTAGACTTGCTAAATATAAAAACTGTTCAAAATAACTGTGCAAAATAGTCTCCGAGTCCTTGAGGAGCAACAAAAAAAAATACATTGCTCAGATTTGCTTTCTCATGTTTTTTTGGTTCAGCACATGTTGTAAATAGAATATTTCCATAATAAATGTTTGATAAAAATAATTTCTACATGAAGTCAGTCCTAAGCCAACAGCCCCAGAAGGGCAGGAGAGGAGCTCCCAGGTTGGCAGCAACATTCAGTGCATTCCTGAAAAAGTTCCCCAGACTTACTGGAAGATACCACCTTGAGTGGGGAAGACAGGTATGGTCTCCACATTCCCCTTTTGCCTTCCCTTCTCCTCATCTCCTTGAGATGGACACCTGCTCAGCCAGGAGGAAGCAATGTCAAGGAGCCCAAGAGCTGCAGATCTGTTTTCTGGCAATCAAAGCCAGATCAGCTCATGCCTTGATATTTCATTTCCCTGCCTTCATGCTCAGCCCTTCAAATAACTCACTGCCTCCTGTCCTCTCTCATGGACCTGAGGACTGAAGCATCTCTCTTGAAGAAGACCCTTAAGTGCAGGTTGTTGCCCCCTGGAAGTCCCTGGGACAGGAGTGTTGGTCCACACTTCTGTTTGCAAGTAAGTTCACCTGTAAAGCTCAGAGGTTGAGCACCATGTACCATTCACCAGCACTTCCCCCAGACCTTTTCTAACCATCCTGCAGGTCCTGGTGAGCCAGATCTCGGGTGTGTTTTGAATAACATTTTGAATAACTCTGCTTGTGGCAAGAAATCACAGCCATGAATTCCCCTTCATGGAGCTGCAATTTCATAGCCTTTAATTTCACTGATTGCTCTGTAGCTTCATTCAGTGAGAATGAGAGCAGTTTCACTTTTGCAGGTGCCTGGTACATTCCTATTTGTTTATTAGATGGGCAAGACAAGACAAAAATAATGACTTTCAAGTTTGTTGCTAGTATCAAACCCACTTTTGGTGGAGAACTAAAATCTCAAAGGCTGCACAGATCTGATTTCTTGCTGGAAATGTGTTCCTCTTCTACTGAGAAGACAACAAAACATTAAAGACAAATAAAAGACAATATCACCCCAGAAGAATCAGAGCATTTTTTAAATTAATTACAATTCATTTTTTCATTTAAGGGACTCTACTCTAGGTCAGGCCCCTTCAGAGGTAAATTATTCTAATTTATTATTTTGTTGTTAAATGCAGTTCTGAGATGGCAGAGCACTTGAAATCACTGAAGCAAACTGCTGATGGTGCAGATTAGCTGATTTCCTGGACAAAATGACCTTTGGTGCAGTAGGAACTGAATCTTGTGAGACAGAAATCTTTTCAACAGCTGCTAATAGTTTAAATGAATTACCTGAGAAGATGATGCTGAAGAGCTGAACGTATTAGAGGACTTAACATCGTAGGGGGTATATACAGAATATGTATGGGCTGAATATATTAGAGGATGCTTTGCATGAGAAGTAACTTAATTTGGGACCTACAGGCCTCTGCTGTTATGTGTCCACAGAGAGGAAAGCAGGCAGCACCTCTTCTACATGCTAAATTGTTTGACATTTCTCTTCCCACTCTCAAAGACAATTTGTACAGCAAAGGGAGTGTATCCAAAGAGGCAAAAAATCTTGCTCTCTGTCACATCACTGTACAGGTTTGGCTTTTGAGCAGGGTCCTTTTCAGCCAGGACACATGCAGGTAGCCTGGGGATGTCCAGGCTGCCCTGCTCTGGGCTTGGTGATGGGCAGGAGGACAGTGTGGACACAGGAGCAAACTCACTCTAAATGCAGCAGGAAATAAAATCTAAGCAGCTCCACATCTATCTCCAGCAGTAATTTCCTCATGTTATGAAAGTCATATAATGTTCTTTACACAATTTATTGTGAATCACTCATGGCTTGTTTAACGCGCTGCTGATTTGATCTGGATTTCTTGCATGGCCACCCTGCCTGGTGGGGCAGCAGCCGGGGCTCTGGGGGCTCTAATCAAAGCCCAGACACCTGCAGTTTGCAGCCCATGGCTGAGGGTTCTTCTACCCAGAGACCCTGCCTGATGCCCAGGGTCCAATGAGCCCACGTGCCCCAGGCTGAGCCTGGAGCACAGCATGGGCACAGGGCAGGGATGCTCTGCTCCCCTCCCACCCTCACAGCCCACCCAGCTCCAGCACTGCCAGGCCCAGGTACCCAGGCCCACGCTGCACAGCCCTGGGATTTGTCTCCCTATTGCTTTGGATGGGACACTCAGCCCAGCCCCATCACCCTTTACGTTCCCATTCCGTGGTGGCTTCTCCAGAGCTCAGGTGAGATCGTGGGCCTGCAGTGTCCACATCACCCCTGGCATGGAGAGTCCATCTTCCTCTAACTCTGACAGCCTCATGAGGCCTAAAGCAGGGAAAAAAAAGTATGAGCATCCCCACAGAGATACAGCAACATTATACCCCCCAGACTTTACCTGGGGGTCACACAGGGAGCCAAGAGCACCATCAGACTCCACTGAGGCTTAACTATAACATTAACATTTCCTTCCCTGGACATTAAGGGACATTCCAATAAAACAGTCAGTGCTGGTGGAATCTGAGTCATCTCCAACTCTGAAGAGATGAGCAAAAGTAACTACTGCAAACCCATGGACAGCACCTGGAATTCAGGGGAGCAGAGCTACGAAGATGATTAGGGGAGTGGAACATCTCCCTTATGAGGAAAGGCTGAGGGAGCTGGGTCTCTTTAGCTTGGAGAAGAGGAGACTGAGGGGTGACCTCATCAATGTTTACAAATATGTAAGGGGTGAGTGTCAGGGGGATGGAGTTAGGCTTTTCTCAGTGATGACCAGTGATAGGACAAGGGGTAATGGGTGTAAATTGGAGCATAGGAGGTTCAAGGTGAATATCCGAAAAAATTTTTTTACTGTAAGAGTGACAGAGCACTGGAACAGACTGCCCAGGGAGGTTGTGGAGTCTCCCTCACTGGAGACATTCAAAACCCACCTGGATGAGTTCCTGTGTGATGTACCATCTTTTCCTCCCTTTCTGTGGGACAGCTGACAGCACAAGACATAAGGAGCAGCTGCCTGAAAAAAGCCTTTCATCACCTCAGACAGCTAACAAAGCCAAAAATAAGTATTTCAGCTTGGGCAGTATTTAAAAAGGTTTTATTGCTGTAAGGCCAAAATTTCAATCTATCAACATCTCTTTACACAATCAGAGTTAAATGAGTGATTGGTTTAGAAGGCGTTGGACCAAATGCACAGCAGAAGTATAAACTGCTCTCAGGAAATTTAACTCCCTCCCAAAACATCTATAGAAATAACAAGGGTTGTGCCAGCAGCCCTGCTGCAGGGCTCTGGAGGTGCCTGTCCAACCCCTCCAACCCTGTCTGGATAAGAAGAGCCACCACATTCCTCTTGGCCAAGGCTTGTCCCACACCAAATGCTGCACCCCCAGGAGCTGCCAGAGTGTCCTGCTTCCCACATGCAAACTGGAGCATGGTGGGACATGAGGAGCATGTTGGCTATTGTAACCCCACCCATAGAGAGTGACCAGCTGCACGTGTCAGGCCCAGGCCAGGCACAGTCACCTCCCCAGTGCAAACCTTGCCTAAAACACCTGGTCTTCTCCTCCCCTGACGTGGCCCTGGACAGGCTGTGTTGGGGGGATGGATGGATGGAGGGATGGATGGATGGAGGGATGGCCACCTCCACATAGGGATGCAGAGCACCACTGTCCTGGTGAAGGGTAAAGGCCACCCAATCTTCATCAACTTCTCCAAGACTTGCAAGACTCAGAAGATCTGAGTGACAGCTGTCAGGGACAAACATACAAGTTAGAGATGAAGTTATTTCTGCTCCCCAGACCCCAGGGTTTTCCAGGCAGAGGTAGATGAACAGGGGTACGAGGTTGGGTGGGAATCTTACTTAGCCAGAATATTCTGCTGCCACAAACTCCAGAGCATTACACACGTGCAATGGGCATGTGTGACAGTCCTGCTGGAGATGCAGCTCCAAACCCCAGAGCTTTAAATTTTCACCCAGATCAAGCTCCTGAGAAAATCCAGAATTGCTACAGCCTTAGGGACATCCTAGTGTCACCATAAAGAAGCACACAGAGGACCAAACTGACTCTGAAATATCTCCCCACATCTGCTGTCACCCAGCATTTCCATCAGTGCTACAAGCTGCTCAGAGCAAGGAGGCAGAGCTGAGCAGGAGCTCAGGGGCACCCCCAGGGGCAGGCCAAGGTGCACCCACAGGAGCAGGTGCTGGGAAAAGCATCAGGGGCTTTTAGCAGCCAGAGGGCAAGTCCTTCCAAGCACAGCAGAGTTGCCAGCTGAAATCTGTGCAGTCACCTCTTTGCTTTGCTACCCCCTGATGCTTCAGAAAAAGAAGGAATGATTTTGAGTGATGCTAAGAGGAAAAGAGGGTGTGAATGCTCTTTGCTGGGTACTTCAGAAGTGGGTATAGAATGGTTTGGGTTGGAAGGGACCTTAAAGATCATCTAGTTCCAACAACCCTATATGGGCAGGGACACCTCCCACTAGATCAGGTTGCTCAAGGCCCCATCCAACCTGGCCTTGAAGACCTCCAGGGACAGAGCAGCCACAACCTTCCTGGGCAACCTGTTCCAGCATCTCACCACCCTCACAGGAAAGATCTTTTTCCTAATGTCCAACTTGAATCTCCCCTCTTTAAGATTCAACCTGTTGCCCCTTGTCCTCTCACCACACACCCATGTACAAAGCCCTATCCCAGCTTTCTTGTAGACCTCCTTCAGATACTGGAAAGTTTCTGTAAGGTCACCACACAGCCTTCTCTTCTCTAAGCTGAAGAACCCCAGCTTCCTCAGCCTATCTTTGCAGGGGAGGTGCTCCAGCCCTCTGATCATCTTCATCGCTCTCCTCAGGATACACTCAAGCAGTTCCATGTCTTTCTTATGTTGGTGACTCCAGAATTGGACACAGATGTTCCAGGGTCTCACTGGTGGGGCAGCCCTGGGACAGCCCTACACAGACCCCATTTCCCTCATGTCCCAGGGCTCCAAGCAGGTGGGAGGGACAGACACAGAGGAGGATATGACTCTGAAAAAGACAGAACCTGTTCCCAGCAGCAAGGCCCTGGGTAGCTCAAATGAGAGCCGTGCAACTTAATCTGTATCAAAAATGTATCAGGAGCACAAGACTTCTGCAAACAGAAGATAAATGTTACAAGTCCAACCCCAACTCACCTTCGCCCTTTCACTAGCTCTGCCTGTTCTTATTTACAGGCCACTGGAGGCAGGCAAGTAAATAGAGGTGCAAACAAGGTAGAAGCAATAGGTTAAATGTATCTGCAGGACAAAGAACAGCTTGGTGGGGGCAGCTAAACAGGCATCAGGATGCAAAGGGAAACACATTTCTGAGTAACACAGCCTGGATGCAGAGCAGGGCCCAGAGGAAGAGGCTGGTTTGGGTGTTTAAGCACAGGGGTGTCATTTTAGCAAACACATCCCAGCCTGTGAATGTCTGAGGAGGGTTTGCTGCTGGTGGGCACCTCTGGGCAGCTCTTTTCCTCAGGGTAACCAGGGAGTTCTGGACCTCATTGTCACCTTTCAGTCCATCTTGCTGGAGGGGTCACCTGAAGCTGCTCCAGCCTTCCCACAATGAAGCAGGGAAAGAGAAGCAGCTCAAACCCAAGCAGGTATTTTAAAAAATAAGATTTCTTCTGTTAAAGGAAATCCAGTTTGCTGAAACCTGACAATTCAGAAGATGTGACTTGTAGAAGAGTTACAGCACCTTTTGTGAGGGGGAAAATGTTAATTTGGAAAGCAGCTGGAACATAAATATGTTTGTTCACATTTTTGCCATCTGGGTAACTCACAAGAATCCAGCTGTAATCAATAACTTTTTTCACCCCCATCATGCAAGTTATAGCTTTTTATCCTCCCTCAGCCTGTCTGCACAGGGACAGAAGTGGGCACAACCTGCCTCCATCCAGTCTTCAACTGCCACTAAGCTGAGCTCAAACTCCTTGCACCTCATCCCTTCTGCTATTTAAGCAGAATCAGATCACCTGGTAACCAACCACCAGAAGCCTTGAAGATTTGCAGACAGAGACATTTCTATTAGTTAAGGCTTCCTCACCCATCTACAAGTCAGCATTTCACATCCCCCAGGGAAAACATCAAATCTCTGCTCTTCCACCCTCCCTTCTCTTCCACTGCAAGGGGATCTGCTGGTGACCCACCAACATCCTTAACTGCTCCATTGGAGAGGAGCACACTTATTGTTTTAAATAACTCACAAGGATGTATTTCAATCAGCTACTGTTTGTTAGGATTTATTAGGCTGGACCCAAGGGCAGGCATGAAAGCTAATTACAATTATTATTTTCAGGTGAGAAGCACAAAGACCTCCCAGGGACATGTTCAACCCTTCCTCTTAAGGCTGAGGTACAATTTTCAGGGTTATTTTCTGGAATTATTTAATAGGCTACTTCTTTGTAATAATGCAGAGGAAAAGCAGACCCCGCTGAGAAATTCTGGGTGGATAAATAAACAAAAATACATTAATAACAGAGCTTGATTATTGCACTGAAAGCTGCCACACAAGCAATTTCTGGCCCAGCATGGTCACTTCATTGTGCACAACTTCCCCTATTGACTACAGAGAGGGAGGACAAGGTTCAGAGCCCATCACAGCTTCATTTGTGGTAGCTTTGAGGCTCCACATCTGGTAAAGCTGCAAGCATCAGTATTCCCTTCCTCTCACCACTCTTTTGGCATTTCCAGCCCTAGAGAATGATGCAAGACTTTTTGGGGTTACTACCAGGTCTGTCCACTTGCTGCTCCCCCATCAGAAGGTGCAGAGGGAGCAGCACCATTTCCACATGCTCAGGGCCAGCACCTTCTCCATCCCTGAGCCACAGATGCCAAGGCAGGACTCTCTGTCCTCAGCTCATGGCACAGAGAGAAACAGAGAAGCAAATTATTTACACAGGAACAACCTACTCAGCAGTTGTTAGCCCAGCTCCAAAGAGCTCACTGCTCCTAATGACATCTCCAGAGCTTTGCTGGGAGGGAATATTAAAGAGAAGAGCAAGGAACAAGCTGGTTGTCTTTTGGTGACTGACTGATGCCAACAGACTGCACCTTACTGAGCATTTTCAAACAGCATTTGCAGTTGACAACTTGACATTTGGAAACCCCAAGGACCTGGAAGGAGATGGAAGAAATTTCCATTTGTGAAGGCTGAAGTGCACTGAACTGCTTTTGATGGGAGCTGTCTGGGAAGGAGGTAAGAGCTGCCAAGCACACGTGGCTCAGGGACACCTTCACCTCTAAGGGCTAAAAGCTGTTTGGGTGCTGTGCTAACAGAGGGCAGGCACAAAGGCATCTAAGCTGCAGAAGGGTTAAGCACCCATAAATTGGGTACCTGAGTAAGCACCACATCCTTGCCCCCGGCCAGAGAACCTCCAATCTGGGCAGAGGAGGAAGGAGGTGAGCAGACCCTACTGTTTGCTCCTCCACACTTGTGTGCCCGTGATATGGACACAACCAGGAGGAGGAAACTGCAGCAAGGTCACCTCTGCTTCCACTGCTCTGCCCTGACAGCTCTGGGCTGAGCAGCCCAAAGGATCCCCACAGACTTTAGAAGTCTCAGCATGGCTCCTCAGTGCCCTGCAGCCAGGCAAAAGGAGAAACCCCCCAAAAAAGCAGTTTTAAGTCTCAGCCTGCCAGGGTGCTGAGCCATCTCACATAAACTGTGGTAGTACCTAGAGAGGTTGGACCAGATGACCCTTGAGGTCCCCTTCAATCTGGCATTCTAAGATTCTATGATTCTATGAAATGAAACCAAATCAAAGCCTGCTTGAGACAGGGTAAGTGAATATCTCAGTTTTGCCACGCAGGACATGTCTTCTGCTCCCAGTGTTCTCCAGCCTCGGACGAGTCACTTCACTCCTCACCTCCAATTCTCCTTTCAGAAAAAGAGCTCAGGGTGCTCTGACAGGAGGCAGCCACCATCAGGACCTATACAGTATCTACATATTCATATATTGTGTGCCCTCTGCTGGCAGCCTCGTTTTCCAGGAGCACTGGAAAATCCCACAGGGAAGGGCAGGTGGGACTTTCCTTCCCAAGCAAGAGAATTCTTGAGCTCGAGATGAGCCACAGAAGGACAGCAGGAGCAACAGAGAAGGGAATTTCCATCAGCAAGTTGCAGAGTAGCAGGTAATGAGATGGTGCCTTTTTGGATGCTCCCTGGGCCAGGCTGGTTCCTGCAGGAGCTCCTGTGTCCCTGCTGGGGCAGCTCTTACCAAACCCTTGGCAGCTTTTGCTTCCCAGGAGCACTCATCTAATGTAACCACATCCCTGAAAGAAATGAGGGCAAAGGGGTCATTGGAGTGACTTATCCCATCCCCTATCAGGTGGTGCCCAAGTCCAGCAGTGTCCCAGGTATCCCAGATTTGTTGATGCAAAGCAAAGCTGAGGTGAGGACACCCATGGCTGTGCAGGGACAGAGCTGGGGAAGGTGCACACATCTCCTGCAGAGTAGTCCTGGCCTTCACCAAGGTCACTTCAGCCACCTTCCCAGCCTTAGCTTTGCACTACAAATATTTGGGCTCTTAGAACTGATTTGCATGAAAACCTGTGCAGTTTCAGCAAGTTTTCTTTTGCTTAAAATCCTGTTAATCCTGCATTGCCATCCCTAGTGGCTTGGACATGGTACCTTTGGGGATGGAGGGTCCTCCAGGGTCATGCAGACCCCCACCACTGCTCCAGCCTTGCTGTGATCAATGCATCCCTCAAGCTCTACTCAAACTCATCACCAACAGGGTCTTCAGCCCCAGCAAAACCCTCTTCTGGCTGTTAAGAACCAGTTCTCCAGGATGATTTTATCACCTATTCATATTTACTTCTCCATGCCCCAATGTTGTCTTTCAGCACAGATGATTCATTTCTCTTCAGCCAGTGAAACATCCCTGAGATGTTACTCAACCAAAAGCCAGCTGAAGAAGAAACATTTTTCTTTTGTGGAGGAAACCAGTTCCCCTACCAACAAAAAAATATGAAGACAAGCAGGTTCAATGTGCCTTTGTAACTCTGGATTGGACTCCATCCTATTTTCATCCCATTATTGTTTCCTTCACAATTTGTCTGAAGCTTTGCAGCCTGTGAAAAGCCACTCGCTGCCGGGATTGCTTTTCCTCCTCCTTTCACACAGAGTGCTCTGTTTGCCATTCTTCAGCTCTATGAACCATTCCTGAAGGACAAATCTGTGAAAAGACTTTGCCAACAGCCTCCTCTTTTACTTTTTTTTTGCCAGCTCCAGCCCCTCTGCAGAGATGTCCCCATTTCGAGCCCTGCACTACACCGAGCTCTGCTCCTAACTTGACTGCTTTTCAGATGGTTGAATCCCCACGTGTTCCCTGACCCTTGTAGCACTGTTTGCTATCAAAAAGGGGCAGAGTTTATGTGGATTCTGAAGGTTTTTGGTTGCCCAAGCTCATGTGAGCACCACTAGCATCTCTGCCATGTCCTTTGTTTCATGAAGCCTTTCAGATTTCTGACTCTGAGAATGGTCCAAGGATGACAAGGGGCATCCACACCCCAACCATGTCACCTTCTGCTCCTTCTGAACCTGCCTTTTCCTTTCTTTGTCTTAAAGTCCCCATTTCCCAGGAGCTTCACAGCAAAGCTGGGTCCTGGGCTCACCCACCCAGCCCAAGGCTGCTCCTTGTGGCTTCCAGGAGGTTAAAACAACCTCAGTCCTGAATCAGGAAAAAGAAACCCTCCAAAAAAAAACAAGAAAAGAGAAAAATGAGCAAGGGAAACAGCCCTGCAGGAGACTAATGACACTGTTTAAACAAAGTTGTCTCCTATGATAGTGCTAAATCCTTTTTAAGACCTTTCAGCCTTTAAAAGCAGTTTATAAGACAATTTTCTATTCACCAGGTTTGCTGACAGTCAGTAACTGCTTAGGGTGGTACCAGGAGCCTCATCACAGAACAAATATGGTCCATTCTACCTTTTTCCCCTCCCTCTTATAAAAAAAGGTAACTATTTCCTTCCCCAGCTGGTCCATTGGAGCACTGCCCAGCCAGAGCCAGAGTGGGTGGAGAAGGGGAAAAGCATTTGGAGAAAAAGAAAGACCCAAGAGCAGCAGCACAGGAGGAGGCAATAGTTGCTGGGAGAGATAAAGCACATTCTGGGTGAGATCACTGCATCAATGATGCTTTGATCACAAAAGCCAAAAGCAAGAGGAGAGTTTTAACGGTCTGAAAACACATGAAAAGATAATGTAGAAAGCAACTGTGATCCACCAGACAGTGGCCCAGTATTTGGTGACCTTTAATAAGGATGGGCAGGGCAACAACAAGATAACTTGGTGGAAAATATCCAAAGTTGACAAGAAGTAACTTGAGATCTTCATGAGAGAGGGAGTGAGGAGCAGCTGGGGCTGTTCTCCAGCACACTGGGGACCAAGGGCTGCTGAGTCCTCAGTCCTCACTGAGAGCTCCCAGGAACAAGGAATTTGGGATATAACTCAGCAAAACCCCCAAATTAAATCATGCTTCCAGCATTACCAGTTACATGGTGATTCAGCCCACAGGGAACAGTGGTTTGAAGGGAGCTTTTGTGCAGGACACCTTAGAGCTACCAGGGTAAGACTGGACATTGGGAAGACCTACACAGACATGGCCATAGTGCCCAGGTTCTCATCCATGGGCAAACCAGGGCAGAGAGAATCTGAAGGCAATTGGAAGGGATGGAGGGGCCACTGATGTTGGTTTTTTGGGAATTAAGTTTTTCAGAGAACTTTGAATATTAGAAAAAAACCAAGAGTAAGACACATGGATGTGGTAACTTCCGAAGACTTCTCTGCTATTTACATTGGATAAATCAAAGGCTATGGAAATAATGACAAGCTGCCTTTTAGCACATGCAAAAGAGAGATGTAGTAGAGGTCCCAAAAGCCCAGTAAGTGTCTGCACAGGGTCATAAGCACCAACAGTCCCTCCCCCCAAGAGCATGTCTTGGCCATTTGCTACCAATTGCCATTTTTTCCCCTCATAAAGCAAGAAATCCTTTGGTTCACAATAGCTATTTTTGCTTGAGACCTGCAGGAAGAGCACTTGTCATATCCTGTTACCCAGCTGAGAGCACAAGTCACCACCTGGGAGGGAGCAAACATCCTGAGCAGACCCCCAAGGACACCCCTTGTGTTAAACAAACAGTCTGAAGAAATTGCTGGAAGCTGCCACCAAATTTGTCTGGAATTTCTAAGCACCAAATCTCTCACCTGAAACCATGAGAAAGAATCACAAAAAGGCAGTGCCCATCAGCTCATTTATGCACTGTGAGTAATTCATCCACATCCACCACAGAGGGATGAAAGATGCATTTCAAAAGCAAACCTGTTTTCCAACATTTTTCACCCCTGAATTTCTTTTACAATCATTCAAAAAAAAACCCTTTAGGGGACCCTGGGGTGGAATGGGCTCCCTCCTTCTCCCCACAGCCAGATTTTGGAGATGTTTGGGTGGTTTTCCAAGGGCCAACAGAGCAGGATCCACAGGGACAGTAAAGACCTGCTGCTGTTGGAACCAAGCAGCACTGCCTCAGCATCTTCCACTGAAGTGCTTTTGGAAGCAGGAAAAAGCTAGAACATATTTGAATCCCTCAGAGTGCTGGAAACTCATCACAGCAACTAAAACTATTTCCCTCTCCCTTCCAGTCCACCTGCAATATGGAGCAGGGGATGGAGGCAGGTGCCTTCAGTCACCCAGACTTGGCATTTATGTCACCTTGTGTCACCCTGTGCCTCCATCTCCCTAAGCAGAGCTCCACTTCACACCACTACAAGCAAGGCTTTAACTTCCAGAAAGCTCAGCAGTTCTCAGACTGGGGTTTTCAACCTGAAATGGGGTCACAAAACCTCTTTAGCTGGGTTACCAGCCCTGGGCAACTTTGTGTTCATTCCAGATAAGCCTCAAAGCTGAGTTCAGGGTGGAATTCTTGTCATAGTGGCAGGATGGCCAGTCAAGCATCATTTAATTTAAATTTATCTTTGTCTGCCTCCTCTACTGACCTGCATTATCATTTCTTCAGGGCTACTGGGAAATATCAGCAAAGTGTGATGGTGGCAGCAAGAGAAATACAAACCTGTTGCAGAGGGAAGTGTGGGTTGGTGCCCATCTGGGTCTCCACTGGCAGCAAGAGCAGCTCAATTGAGACAAAATTGCTTTGTGACCCTAAGAAATAGGGTGAGAGACCTGCCAGGCTGTTCCCTTCTTCTGCTGCACCCCACATGGTGCAGAAACATGGAAAGGCTCCAGTTCTTGGCCAAACCAAAGTGTCTGCTTGTTTCAGGTGACAACACCAGGTCCACCTGCAGTGCCACAAGGCATTGACCTGGGTCAGATGGAAATCCTGGTGTCATCAGCCACGAGTCTGGGCTTTTCCCAGGCTGCTCCCACCCCTTTTGCTGGCAGTGCCACAGCCTGAGGGACCTTTTGCTGGGGTGGCATTGCCAGGGACATGTCTCACTCTGCTTTAATGCCCCTTTTCTTTTGTCACTGTGGTTTGAAGGAGCATTGGTAGGACAGTGACAGAAGCCTCCTACATGCTAAGTGCCTTGAGGGTGAGATGTTTAATCAACCCTCACATTCAGAGCAGCCTTTCCCTCTCCACAGCTGTGTCTAGCTTGACTTACTCCTGCTCCACAGAGGAAATGGCAGGATTTAATAGGCCTTTATGAGCATGTCAGCTGCTGAAATGGTCAAAGTGCTATTCATGGGGTAGGTTTAAAAAAGAAAAAAAAGGAAATTCAGCACATGCAGGAGAAAAACTTGTTGTTCCAGCCAATAAAAGGGATGAAGTGCCTTGGTGTGTGCCTGGCCCCTTTCTGTCACATCTGGAGAGGGGTTGTCACACTTTCCCTCCCAAGCCAGCCTGATTTTTAGTTCATTGCCATGGTTCATAGCCCTGCCACTCCATAAAGCAGTTTGCTCTGGGAGCTTTGGGATTTCATTCCCTGGAGCAGCAGGAGGGGCACCAGTACCACCAGCTTTGAGACAGCAGCAGGGGAGCACAGATACAAAGGGGAAGCCCCAAACAGTGACTCTGCATTTTTACCCCTTTCTCTCCCCATTTCTTTTAACTGTGCCTGAAGTATTTTGATTACTTTTTTCTCTGAAGTCACCAAAAAACCCTTGTTTTCTCAGTTCTTTTGCCACCTGCCATTGTGACCAGATGTGAAGACCACACTTTCAGGCAGAGGAGGATGTTTTTGCCCACCAAATGCAACTTCACAGCCTTAAACTAATAAGAAAGAACAGGCACCAAATAGTCCCAAATCTTTCTTTCACCACAAGTCACATTTAAAAAACCCTCCTGGACCTGAGAGTTTTGTAGCTGGAGCAGGTTTTCTTGTCCTGGTGTTACAGGACCAGAGCTGGACAGGGACATTCAAGTCCTCTGCCCAGCCTGGCAGAAGTTGAACCCAGCCTCCTGGTTCCCATGTCTCTGCTCCAAAGGGCCAACTAGGCTTTGAAACAAAGCCTCAGAACAAAGGCTTGAAATTAAATAATTTGTCTTGAACATATCTTCTAGAATTAAGGGGAAAAAAAGGTGTATTTATGTTTTGCAAAGATAAATGAGTGGATGTTTCTATCCATGTTTGGGTTGGGAAAGGATTAGAAAAATTCATGGTTGCTTCTCTCCATATTTAATTTTTCTGATCCATCCCACCTTTTTCTCCACCTTTCCCAGTTTGGGGTTCTGCCTGCAGCTGGAAGAGCTGAAGGCCAACATCTGCTCCTCGGGTTTTGGCTCAGATGGGAAAATCCAGAACAAAACCTGCTCCCAGCAGCAATCCCAGACCAGACACAAGGTGTTCCCTGACACATCCAGGTTTTGAGATGCTCATTAAAAACTGACTTTCTGGAGCTTGGAGGCTCACCCTTTGTTAGTGAGGGCACTATCCTGGAAACCTATTGCCTATTGCCACAGAGTTGTATGGAAAACATGGAACCAGCTCCACTCTAATCCAGGCAAGGGTTGCCTCTAGATTTTGAAGGAGGCAGGTTTTCACCCCAGAGCCTCTTAGAAGTAAATCTGATTTAGGTCAGCAGTGACATTTTCCTTTCTGAAATAGTAGGCCAAATGCCAACAGAATTGGAGCACATTAGGTTGAGCAGTCAAGGGATTTAACTTTACTATGTATTATACCCATGTGAAGGCTGAACAAAAATGTGACCTGCTGTGCTGAACTTCCAACATCTTATTCATCAGGGCTGGTTGAACATCAGAGTTTCCACTGCAGAGGAAACCCAGGTTACTGTTAAAAGAAATCCCCTTTAGCCCAATTTGGAACAAAGCCCCACACTAGGGTCTCCCATCAAAAGTCTCACTTCAGCACCAGATGTGCCAGCTCTTATTGCCATCAGAATGAGAAGACCTTTTAAAGTCCACAGGGTGAGCTCAGCTGTTAGAAAAGTTGCACTTCAGTATTATAAATCAGGGTGATTTTAGGATGCATTTTCATGCAAACAAAAGCACCAAGTCGATGGGGAAACCCTGTCCCAAGAGGGTCCTGGCCCCCAGCACACACTGCACCCCTGGGGAGGGGTGGGGAGGGGGGTGGGTCTTCAAAGTTAGACAAAAAATGTAGGTTCCAGGACAGTCAATGCCTTGCTCAGCAAGAGAAGCCAGGTGAGTGATGGAACAGACAAGAAGACCTTTTTCAACCCAAAAGCTTGTTAAACCCTGCATCCCTCAAACTCTTCTGATGGGAATTAAGTCATCTTCTGTCCACAGGGCTCGTTATTTTTCATTTGAGAGTCTCAACTTGACTGCACACCCAACAGCTTTGTTCCTGTCCTCCAGCCCCAAGGAATTACTGCAGGTACATTTAGGAGCAGCTGTAACTGAGGAACTCCCAGGATCTCACTGTGGCTCCCACCTACCCTTCCTCCTCAGCCAGGTCCATGGTCTTTCCTTTGCCTCCTTCTGCAGTGATGCTGCCCTGACAGCACATCAAGGCTGTTGGCACCCACTGCCTGGCCAGCTCCTCTTTGGTGCCAACCTGACAAGCCCTCACTGCAACAGTCACACAAGAACTACAGCTTGTCAGACTACAGCTGTCAAAGCAGAGCCACCTGGAAATAGGGAGCTGGGAAGAGGACTGGAATCCTGAGTGACAAATGGTTGTGTGAGGCTGGATCCCAGTATCTTAGCAGCTACTTCTACATACCCAGAGACCCCTTGACAGCTCCAGTTGTGATTCCCAATATCCACACACAAGTCCAGGGCCAACAAACTGATAATAAACTCCCCTGTGTCTCAGAAGGAAACTCTCCAAACACAAGATAACTTGAATAATAGAAAACATTGAGCTCCTGCCTAAACCAAAATTGCTGACAGTGATTGATTAACCCATGTTGCTTTATTAGTGTAGCCTGACTGCAGGTTCCTTCCCAACAGGATCTTGAATCAATAGCTTAATTGTCTTCCTGGCTTGTTTTACTTCTGGTGAAACTCACTGCTGAATCCTGCAGACTAACAGAGGTGGCTCAGCTGCAGGAGTTAAACCTTCCCACGGATCAGGAGGTCCCTGGGGATCTTCATGTCCAACATGGGCAGGGAGGCAGATGGCACAGAGAGATGAGCCCTGGGAACACCCCACCCCTGGGAACTGTCACTACAGCACCATTTTCTGGGAAAGGAGAGAGGCTGAGGCAGGTCTGCACGTGCAGGTGCCTGAAGACACTGGCAGGTGACATGTCCTCTGAGGAGATGTTCCCCACAACAGTTTGCTATTGGTTTTCCACTGTCATCTCTTCCCTGTTCAATTCCCACTCCTGAGAACAGCCTGGCACCATCTGATCTGCATTCCTTCTCTTCAAATACTGATCACCATCTCCAACAGGTCAAAAGCAGGACACAAGGAACTATTGCCTGTAACTCAGCCAGGACAGATCTGAGGGGGCTTTTTAAGCCACACCCTGGCTCCTCTCTTTCCAGATAAGTCATCTTGCCTCAGCTGTGTTGTTAATCCCATGATTAAGATGTTCCCATTAGACAACCTCTGTCATGTCTTTGTAATTTGTTAGAAGGTGGCAAAGCTTTTGTGCCTTTCTCCTAATTATTCATCTCCTGGGGGGACTGGAAGAGCTATTTTTAAAGTGCAACCTGCAAAGTAAAAAGCCAAAAGACTTCTTGAGTCTTCTTGTTACCTGGGCAGGGAACAGGGAAGGAGCTGGGCTGTTTGCTTCTCCTCCTTGCAGTCAGTGGAACTGGGCAGACTGGGGGTGGCTGAGGATGCAGCTTTTCATTCCTGGCAGGCTACAGAAAGGACAAGAGATGGTAGATTTATGACTTCCAGTGATCAAGGAGTTGTAACCTCTCAGCAGCCAGTCAGAGGAAGTTAAATGGTAAAGGAGATTTTGTCTGACTTGGAGAAGGTTTGTACAAGGTTAGGGAAGGGGCAGGTGTAGGAGCAGCCTCACCAAGTCAGATGGGATAAGACTTAACATCTCTGATGTCTGAGGTGAAAAAGAGGGCAGAGAAAAGAGGTGACAATCCAAAGCCAGACCTCACAAATCAGCTGCTCCTTAAGTAGCTCAGCAGGGGCTGGGACATGGGGTTGACAAGCAGGGACTCTTTCATTGATGACACTTGCCAACAACTCCTAATGGCAACGTGATCTCCTCACTCCCAACAAGCCCTGTGCCACTGTGGCCAGGGGTCCCAAAGTGTGACCCAGCCATCATGAATGGTCCACCAGCCACTTCAGAGCATCACACAGCCCAGCATGAGGCACCACCTCTGATGTTAGCAGAGCTGCATCCCCACAGCAGAGCTGAGAGGGCTTTATCCCTGTCATTTCTCCACCACAACCACAGGGAGACTTCTTGCATCTCCAGCAGCCTCCCCAGCTCTGAGCTGCTGACTGGTGAGCCAGGATGATGCCAGTGGAATCAGGCATCTGCTCCAGAGATCAAGGATGACCAAGAAAGGACCACAAAGTCATTTTGACATTTTTTTCTTTCATTTTGAGGATCATTAGAAAATAAATGTGTAGCCATGTCATTTGGGGACAGAGGGAGGATTTTCAGGATGAAATGAGCTTAGTTACCCATCTGAGATGAAGTTTTTTTTCCAGGCAGGAGACATGTGCCTGTTTACATGATGTCTAACTTGTATCTAAAGCCTATTCTGAGGGTATCTTAATTCAAGAGGGTTTCAACTCACACATTGCACTGGAGAATATTTCATCCTTGAAATACTCCTCTAGACAGGGGAGTTTTTCTACCAAAGGTTACAAAGAATCAGCTTCTGACATTTTATCATGGTGATTTGCTTCAGCAGGCTGGTATAAAGTACCACTCAGCATAAATAAAGACATCAATCTGGCTGAAGTTCCCCCCACTGCTCCTATTTCCCAGGGCTAACAATGAGTAATGTTCTGATCTCAACTCTGGCTGAAGCACCTCATGGACCAGGTGGTCCTTACAGTGAATTTGGGGCTTTCAGTGCAGGCAGCAAGAGAAGCCTTCAATTCCTTCTCAAACCAGCAAGGGGCAAGACTTTGCTTCTGCATCAGTTACCAAATCAGTTTCCCTGCTCAGAGCCTGCAGGCCATGGTGCACCTTCAACTCTCAGGCTCCAGGAAGGGATTAGGAAGCAGCACATCTAAGCCACAGCTTCACCAGGAAGAGAAGACACCAGCAAGGAGCAACTCAAAGACCCTCTGCTCTCTTTGGGCACCTATCTAAGGCTCTTAGCAACATCAAAACCAGTTTGGCTGAAGAGAATGTACAGAATGAGGTAAAAAGTGACTTTTCTGCTGCAGCACCTTCCTGAGCTCCTTGTAAATCCACACCTCATAAGAAGATAAAACAGAAACACCACCTTCTCTACCCCATTTCCATGATTTTTTCATACAAAACAGGCCTCTTAAACAACACAGATCAGCTGCCCAAGGGATGTGCTGGAAGCCATGAGCTGGCTACCCCAGTACCCACGTGAGCAGAAGCTGAACACTGTTCTGGAGCCTAAGGCTGAGGTATCTCCCAGCTCAGCTTTTGCAGGTGACCAAAGCACAGCCAAGAGCACGGAGGATCTGTGGAGCCCAGAGTGAACATGTCTGAGGCAGGTTGGGCTCCTGGGCTGGGCTGGCTGCTGTGCTGGTTCCTCCTGCCCAGAGGCACAGGTCTCCCCTCAAACAAGCATTTCTGCAGTGGAAGAGGCATTAGAACCACCACTTGCTCAGCACGGGAGGCAGAGCAGCAAAGCATAAATAAAGGATGTCCCAGGAGAGCCAAGGAGCTTCAGAGGCAGCAGAGCACAGCTCCCTGCTGCCCTCCTGGCCTCACTCAGGAGGACAGACAGAAGGTTGCATTCCACACACAGCCCAGGAGCAAGAGAGAATCAGTAGCTCTTTGTTCTAAACCCTAGTAAGTGTTCCCCCAACTGCCCAGCCCTGTTGGACACAGTGTAAATGATTCTGAAGCAAACATGATTTGTAGTCTAGTTAGTCTAATTAGGTGGCTGTGAGGGCAAGGAGAGAGGAGAGGACCTGGTAGCACCAACCCCAGAAGATTCTCATGTAACAACAAGACCCAATTTCTCTATTTCCTAAATATCCACCAGTAAGCAGCTCAGATGTCACCATTTGTGAACCACAGGTTAACTGACCAGGTTTCCTGCCTTCTCTTGGAATGAAGCAGGGGAGAACAGTCACCTTGGAACCTGCCAAGGCACAACAGCTGCCCAGAAAGCTCCACCAGACTCCTTGGCCAGCTCAGCAGAGGAGGTAGCACAGAACAGAGCTTTGCAACAGTCCTGGTCAGGACCTGCACACCAGTGGAGCAGTTTGATGGAAGCAGTGGGAAGGGTCCCACCTCTCTGGGGATGGACTGTTGTGAATCCCCCACTCTAGCAGAGCTCCTGGATTCTCCAGGAGAAGGGAGAGGAGTTGTATTTTGGTGTAGATGCAGGTCTGGAAGCACTGCCTGCCTGGACACCAACTTTTCACTGAGGCAGCAGCTCCTTTCAGGTCTCACCTGGCAGTGGGTGACACCTCGTGTGGCTTTAGGTCACTGCTGAGCAGCTTGAGCTGGAGACCTTGACCTCACCTGTCCTGAGGAGGGGACTCTGCTTTCCTCAGATGATAACTTTTAAAATCAAAAGCTTAAACCCATGTTCTTCAGAGCTGCAACAAGCAATTATAGCCTGAGAGAAGGTTATAGGTACCCACAGGCTTGGCACAGCTTGGTTTCCCAGGCACCAACAGGCAGCAAATAAGTGTTTTGTCACAAACCAGGAGTGTCCTAGAAAAGCCAATGCACCCCCAGTGCCACTGGGATTAGGAGCAGCAAAAGTCCCAGGGGCAGCATAGGAGAGAAGTGAGATACATCCCCCCCATCTCACCACCCACCCCCCAGTATGGGGTTCAATAACCTCAGGCTTGCAACATGGGCACTTCCCTGCTGGGTCCTTTCCCCAGCCACAGCAGAAGGACCCCAAAAGTGGGGGACAGCAGGTAGGGAACACACAGCAGCATTTCTCCACTCCCTGCTCTGGCAGAAGCCCAGCCGGGACAGCAGAGACAGAGGGAAAAGCACCCTGAAATGTGGCTGAGCAGCAGCAGGACACAGCTGACTGGATTTCAACTGCTGCTGTTTTCTTGCACTCTCCTACAACAGTTAAACCAGGTGGAAGGGAGGGGTTTTAGCCCCGTGTGGCAGCTCATGGTGGTTGCTCAGGATCACAGGAAGCCAAGTGAGCACAGAGAGAGGGCAGAGGGTTCTCTGGGCATGGGCAGCTTCCTTGCTTGGGCAGCCAAGCTGGGCAGCAGCTCTCAGGATGCTGCAGACTGGCAGTGCTGCAAGGTCAGGAACTCCCTGAGTAATCCCACATCTTAAACAGGAGTCTCCAGCTCATGCAGGAGCAAAGTCATGGCTGATCAGGAGCTCAGACCTCACAGGCACAGAGTATTTTCCCATTGCTGAACAACCTGCATTTTTCACTCCAGAGTCAGTTTTCCCCAGCAAACCCTGTTGCCTCCTTCTGACCTTGCCTGCAGGACACTACTGAGATGGGTGCTGAGGTCCTGAGAGCATCCAAGTGACTTCACAGCACAAAGCCAGCTGAAAGGAAATGAGCCTGATGGAAAAGTTTCTCAGGCACTTCTGAGGGAACATCCATCCCTGCAACTGTAGGTGCCTGGTCTCTGTACTTTCTTCTGCCTAAAATATTGATGTGCTACTAAAGGTGGAGCTAGAGGAGCCTCTGAGGTCATTTAGAGAGGCAAACTCCTCACTGCAACCAAAATAGCTGAGACAGCAAGTCAGACAGGAATGCTCAGGAGCAATCTGGACAGGTCTGCACCACCTGACATCCCTTGTTGTGCTAAGAGAGTCCAAAAAGCAAAACAAAGGGGTTTGCTACTTCTTTCCTACTCCATTACCCTTGCAACCAGGAAAGCATTTTAAACATCTCAGCTTTGCTCCCTGCATGTTCAGCCCAGCTCTTCCTTGTCTCCACAGCTTAAAAGCTGCTTTTCCCTTTAAAAGCCAACTTGCTTCCCTTAATCTCTCAGTCTTGGCTAGAAGTCTCCCCAGGCTGCTGAAAGAGATGCTCTCTACCTTCTGTTCTTGGGACAGGAGAAGCCTCAGCCATCAAACAGTTCTGAAAGACTCCAAAATGAAAATAAACCCCCCATGTATCTAATAGATTAATAGGTGAGTGGTTAGACCAGCTTAGAAATGTGCCACACCTCTGTGTTTGTTTCAGACCAAATAGCTGAGACTGGGCAACAGAGTCATGGACCTGGGACAACAATCCTTGTGTCCTTCTTCATGCCATGGTCAGCCTGGGAAAGGAGTCAGAGACTAAACTGGTGCTTCCAGTCACAGCTCTTCTTTCCCCATGGCTAATGGAGAAGCTCCCCAGAAACCAAGGGCTGCAGTAACTAGTAGAAAATGTTTTATGAAGGTATCAAAAAGTTTTTGGAAGTGATCTCAGACTTGAGCTGCTGGTTCAGATGGAGCAACCCCAGTGGTTACAGGTCAATCACTGCCATTAGCAGAAGCAGCAGGTAGATGCCAGTGAGCATGCCAGATGCTGCAGGGAGCTACACCAGCCTCCTACTCTGACTTTACACCACTTCCTTTGTTCTCAACCCCTTTGCAACAGGCAGCAGGATGCATGGCTGGCCAGGCTGCAGCAGGCAGCATCCTCCAGGGCTGGGCTCTGGAGCAGGGGCTTCAGGACAAGTGCTCTGATATTCCCAACCCCACTGTCAGTCCCTTCTTCTCATGTTGACATCACCAGTGTTTGTGTAATTGTGGGCCAGAAGAAACACTCCAGGGAAGCAATTTGCTACAAATACTCAGCTACTTAAAAATATTTAGATATGCTAGAAAGGATTAGATCTCATTTAGCATTTTCTCTACCTTGAAACCTCATTTAATGCAGCATTAGGCTCCAGCTGCAGCAAATTGGTTCTGAAGTTGTGAAGGTGAGAGACTCTTCTTGAACCAGCAACATGGCTCAGTAAGGAGAGAAGGCTGGTTGCTCACTGGTTTCTAGACTGTGTTTCAGGAATGGAAAATCAAAGATCTTTACTTGCAGGATGATGTTCCCAAAGTAGGGAGCATCAGAAAGACACAGGCAGCTGGAACAGCTTTGAAGGGTTAAGAGATAAGGACAGCCTGGCTGACCTCCTACAGAAGAGACATCCATGGTGCAGCCTGGTGCTTCATGTGAAGTTCCACACTTAGAAGGTTGTTTGCAGCCTCTGTGCAATATCCAGAGAGGCTTTCCCAAGCCAGCTGGTGAGGGAGAGAGCACCAGGACTGCACCTTGCTCTGCTGATTGTGGGCAGGAGAGGCCACAGCCAGTTCTCAGAGTGGGGGAGTCACATGGGAGGCTGGAAAAGGCAGTAGAGCTGCTCAGCAACCACTGTCAAGTTAAGAGCCTGATAATGGAACCTGCTTCTTGGATGGGCACCATGTGATGTGATCCAGAGAAGTGCCCAGCCCTGGTACCCATGGGGCAGGAGCAGCATGTCCTCTGCAGATAGGTGAGTGCAGGAGGGGATGAGGAGCTGCTGGGGCCAGCTAACCAAAGCCCTGCTGTGCAGGCACCTGCAGCTGGTCCTTCACATTTGGAATAGAACATCCATGGCTATTGCCAGGCAGCCCAAGCCTCTGGAGATTCCTGTTTTCTTACTTCTTCAACCTTTTTGACCATTACCACAATGCACCCCCAGCAGGCAGTCCCAGCCATGAACAGTTTGCACACTTTTACTAAACCTGTGTTTCACAACTGAAACACAGCTTGTGTCCCTGCAGCCCCAGCCATCACCAACAATTTGTTCAAAGAGCCATCACTGACCTGAACTAAACCAGTTTTCAAATACTGGACTGGAAAATACACTCCAGTCTCTTTGAGCCCAGCTGAACCTGGCTGCAAGTCAGGGGGCAGATGGGAAGGAAACTGGTCACAAATGCTGAAAAATGTAAACTTCTTGTATTTGGGAAGCCTGTAAGTCAGGAACACACAGAGCAAGGCAAGCAGGGTCTGCTTGTAAAGGCACTTGGTTTTCAAAGGCATCAAGATAGAAACTTGCCCTGGAGAGACATTTAATGTGTTTACACACTGCAAGCAAGATGAGCTCCTACTTGTCTTTGTTTGGCCACCTCCCAGTCCCAGCTTGCAGCCCCCCTGCCCAGCCAGCAGAGCAGCCAGGCATGGCAGCCCAACCCCCACCTCCTGAGGGTTACAAGAAATACTTACTCTTGGTGCAGGCTTGGGGACCCCAGGTAACCTCCGAGCCAGTGCACACACCATCCACAGC
>NW_009954229.1:691079-703885 GCF_000747805.2 Chaetura pelagica | reverse complement strand
CAGCCCAACCCCCCCCTCCTGAGGTTTACAAGAAATACTTACTCTTGGTGCAGGCTTGGGGCCCCCAGGTACCCTCCGAGCCAGTGCACACACCATCAGCAGCCCGTGCTTGGGGCCTCCAAGCATTTCATCAGACCTTTCCTTACTGCTGAAGGAGGGAAGTGGGTGGGAGCCACCTGGGGCTGGAGCCTCCTTCCTGCCCACCCCTGTGGATGCTGCCCAGAGCCAGACTTCACATCCACAAGCAGCTTTTACAAGCACCTCCTCCCCATCCCCTGTTGCACCCACTCCTCAGGTGCCACACCAACCTGGGCTTCCCCTCAGGGACCTTCCATCCTCTTCTTGCTTCCTCCCAACTTTAGAGGCAAAACAATGTTTCTTCTTATTAACACAGACACCAGACCAGGCTCTGCTTCTCCAGAGGCATCAGCAAGAGAACCCTCAGCTCCATGCAGCCAGCCAGTCCATCAACAGCCACAATAGAGACCATCTGCAAACCTTCCCCTGCATCCCCTTATATAGCCACCCACTTTTCCCAGCAGCCCACTGGTCCCTGCTCTTGGGAAACTACAGCTCAGGTGGTGCCTGGTCATTGAGGTTCCCAATCCTGATGCTTGATCTCAAAGGGAATGGGCTTAATGCAGGACTGAGCCCGGGGCTTGGGGACCAGCTCCAACTGGCCCAAGGAGCCCTTTCCAGGCAGGTATGTGATGATCTGGCAGAGTTCCCCCATTCCTAACTTCCATATTCCTGCATTTTCATGGAAAGTGTCTTTAACACATGAAATGCAGGAAGGAGCTGACTGAAGATCTCAACCATGGAGTGGAAAACCAGGGCTCTGCCAGCTGGAGGGAGGAGCCTGCAGACCCTGGGAATAGGTTTATCATATAAGAATTGTTGTTTGTGAGCCCTGGGGTGTTGAGCACGTGCCTCATTGTGGAGAACTGTTTCTACCATTCACTCAGTGTCAGGAAGTAAATTTCTGTGGTTCAGAAGAAACCAACTGTGCCAAGCCCCCAGTGGAAGGGAAGCCAGAAAGCTTTTTCTCTTTCTGATGCTGCTGTGTGTCTAAACTTTCCCCTATGGCACCGAATATCAGCTTCTTTTAGCAGCTTCTCCCTAAGAAAACACTAAGAAAGGAGGATTGTTGTAAATCTGGTGAGTGCTGAGCTGACAGGCACTGCCCTGGCAGGGAGCCCACCAGCTCCAGCAGAGGGGTTGGCTTCTTCCTGGGAGATGCACAGGGCCAGCTCCAGCCTGCTGGGGGAAAATGGCCAGATCTAGAAGAGTTATAGCAGAAACATTGATGGGAGGCCTTGCCTAGAAATGCTTTATATCCCACAGTGCAACAAATATATTGTATCAGCCACCTCTGCACTTGTCTCACTTGACCCAGAAGAATGACTCCACCCTGAGACAGCCAACAGAGGTGAAATGTCACCAAAAAGGATATAAATTCTAGTTGAACAGAAATATACCTGGATATTCTGTGACAAATTCCCCCCCAGAGAAGCCCTGCTCTGTCCTTGAGTGTTGACACTGGTTCCTCATCCATCCCTGCAGGGGTGCAACAGCTTCTGTGGTGCAGCAGTTGTCCACCCATGGGATGGAGTCACTCCTGTGTTGATCACTGTGTGGATAGTGTGCAGCCCCTTCAGGCACTTCTCTTTGGTCAGAAGCAGAATTGCTCTGTGACGTTGGTCACCAGCTCATCTCTAACAAGGGAAGTTGTTCCCACGTGGAAAATAAAACATTGCCCATGGGAGACGTGCTCAAGAGGTTGGAGCAAATTTATTCATGTACCACCAGCTCCCTGCAGGACACCCTGGGTGGAAGAACCAAGCATTGCCCCTGTGCTGCTGCTCTGTCACTCGGTACCAAATGATGTCACAACGTAACTTGGAACAGATTATTAAATACAACCAGTTATTCTGTCAATTGTGTTTTCTGGATCACACACAAGTGATAAGGTTCATGCACAAAACCACCCTGAAGTGCAGTCAGGGAGTGACTCCTCCCACGTGAGGGATGGCAGGAGATGTCTGTCCAGCCCAGTTCTCCCTCCAGGGCACCAGGATGCTCTTTGCAGGTTTGTTCCCAGAGTTCCCAACACGTTATTTCCCAGGGAGCACGAGGAGCCTGGAGGAAGGGAGAGGTGGGTTGGCTGAAGGAGCTGGCTGAGCACAGCCTGGGCCAGAGAGGTGGGCTCTCCAGACCTTGGTTCATCCTGGTCCTTGGGAAATCTCAGCAATCCCAGGGATGTCCAAGGGCACCTGAGCCCTTCCTGAACACTGGCCAGTCTCCTGCTGCATGTCCCATGGCACAAACCTGCTTTACCCAGAGCTTTAGTGCTAAAAGGGCACAGAGCAGGATTTTCAAAACCAGCTACAAATTTCTGGACCCAATTCAGTGGGAGCTTGGGATGCAAATGCCTCCATTTGGGGCAGTGACAAGCCAGCTCACCCCGAGCAGCTGCCTGCAGCACAAGAGGCAGACAGAGAGGGATGGCAGCAAGAAGAGACTGCAAAGGTTTGTCCTTGAACCCTACTCAGGCTGGAGCTGGTTTGGTGTTAACTGGAGCAGAGCATCGTGCCATGGGGAGTTTGTCCCTGTGTGGGTAGGACCTGGGCAAAAGTGGGTGACTTTGCACCCTCACCTTGCATGGGAGCACCTAAGACAGCAGCTGGAGGCTGGCAGAGAGGCTGGAACTAAACTTTCCACCATCAACCCACATTTAAAATACTTCTGTGTCTCAGATCTCAAGCACTTTGAGGGGTCAGCAGCACAGGGGAGGACTGAGACAGGAAGGTCCACCTCCTGTGCTCCAGCCCTAAGTGTCAAAATCTTCAAAGCAGAAGTCACTTTTCCACTCTTTCTCCCTCCTTTGATTCAGATCTTTGTAAATATCAGCATGGAGGAGACATTTGGGATGTTTTCTTCGAGCTTTATATCCTTTTCAGGCTCATTAGAGTGTGTGCAAAAGGCCTCATTGTACCCCCCACTCAGGACTGTTTAAATGCATTTATTTTTTGGCAGGAGACAGGTTTGGAAATTTGGATTTAAATGCTGAATTGAATGGAGTCCGGGTTGAGGAATTCACTGTTTATGAGCAATTTCATGTTAGTGTTTGCTTGTGTCAGTGCTGCTGTTGCCTTTGTTGGAGAAGGCACAAGTCTTTTTAACAGTGGTGGGTGAGGGCCAGGGTGGTGGAGATCTGCTTCATCTGAATTTTTCAGGGTTGAGTATCTGCTCTGAGAGCCTTGAGAATGGTTTGGTGTTTGTGGAAACATCTGAATACTATAAAATTAGGAGCCTTTCATAGCACCTCAGAATAAACATTTCAAATTAACAACTAAGCTGTGTGAAAAAAAAAAAGGAATAGAAAAATCCCTGAGCTTGTTGGCCTCCCTGAGCCCATCAGCTCCACTGAAATCTCCACTGGGAAATGGCAAGGAAATAAAAAGAGAAAACAAATTTCAGGTCAGCCCCAGGCGTTGGGTTTTAATTGAAAATACTGAAACAAGATGTTTCAGCCTTGTTCATTACTCATTTATATATGTCTTTGTAACTCTGGTTGCAGCTGAGATGCACAACAACTGTGGAGAGGGCAGAAATCCCTCCTGGAAGGTGCCTCCTCCAGCAGCTCCCAACACCCAGGCTGTGACAGCAATTTGGGCCATGGTGGCTCCATAGAAATGCTCCAAGAGGTGAAAGCCCCTTCCTGGCAATTAAATATATCTGGTATGAAAATATTTCATGGGATGAGAAGCTGCTTGAACCCACCTTCTTAGGCTTGGGTGTTCAAGTTCCTAAAATAAACCCACTTACATTCCATCCCAAATGGACACACTCTTGTGACTTATTTTAATTCATCTCTTAAATAAATAAATTGGAATAAGCTACAAGGCTTAATGGGATCATACTGAACATGTATCTTAAAACGAGTCCTTGCAAATCCAACTGGGGAGAAGCAGCTTCTTCGTGTCCCTGTGAAGCTCCACTATTTTACAAGGTCTGAGCTTGATGCCCTGGGTTTGAGATGCAGCTGCTGGGGCATGAACTGGTGCTTGGCTGGAGCTGTGAGAGGGACATCAGCCCATCACGTACCTACATGACTCCATATGAGCAACTGAAATTCCTCCATTGGATATAATTCACTTACAATTATTTGCAGAAGGGAGGAGGGAGGTGGAAATGTCATTACCTCGCTTAATGACTCAGCCACAGAGTCCTCCTGGGCATTTTTTTCTTTCTCTATCTCTCTCTCTCTTTTTTTTTTTTTAATTAAAAAAATGTGCTTGATTGTGAAATTTAAATATTTAACAACATTTACTTGCAGAGCATTTAGCAGCTGACTTTCCAACCTCCCTCTCTATTTCCATTTCAATTTTGTTTGCTATTTTAGAGGAGCACTAACCCTTCCTTAATGTCCTCTCCTGGCTTCTCCTCTCTGTCTCCTTCCCTCTCAGCCTTGTTTGGAGGGTGCAGGAATGTCCCATAAATGTCTCTGTGTTTTTCCAAACCCAGTTGATTATACAGGGTCCTTCACTAGAATGAAAAGACTTCCAGGCACATTAGACAGGTAAAATAATCCCAGGCTGCCACTGCCCAACTGTATGCAGAGAAATAAAATTGGTTGTGCTGAGCCAAGGCACAATTAACATCTGGATTCCAGACTTTTCCTTCAGTTGCAAACCCATCAAATGGCAGCATTTGGATGAGATGTGTGGGAGGAGGAAGAAGGACCAGGGGGCTGAGCCCTTGGCACCCCAGGGTGCCCAAGGCAGTGAGTGTGAGGAACACTCAGCCCAACCCCATCCACTGCAGGGGATCTATCCTGGGATTCCCTGGGAGCAGCTGAGAGCAGCTCTGCTGCCTGTCCTGGGTCAGAAGATGGCCTGGGCAGGGGCTGTGCTTTTGAAGCACTTGACACTACAGAGGCTCAGTCATGCCCAGGGGCTGTAGGAACAACCCCAGGCAGGAGTTCTGGTGCTACCACAGTGACCCACAGGAACCAGAGTGATGCAGAGCTCCTGAGGAGCCAATTCACAGGAAGAGAAAATACAGACAGAGATAAAAAGAAGGTATTTAGTTTCTCTGGCTTCTGACAGGTTTGACTAGAAGGTCTGAAAGGACTGTTGGTTTCTGCTAATTTGCTTGTGGGACTTAGGAATTGAAATATGGACCAGGTTGAGACCAGAATCTCACCACTGGTGTTTGCTTCTCTGAGCAGGATTTCCACATCTCCTGCAGTCCCCACAACTGCTCTGCCCTGGTCATGGCCACGTTTCTGTGTTCCCTGCTTCCCTCAGTTGACCCAGAAGAAAAGTCTGTCTGGTTTGCTGATCTCACCTGCCTTTGACAGGGTGAGCACCTGAAATGCAGCCAGGGGATGTGATTGCTAAGTGTGTTAAAAAAACCAGGAAGGGAAGCAGTCGAGGGTATATTTAATTAACACATTAACATTTACTCTTAATATTGTTTTTATTAAAAACTTAGCAGTACAATTCATCCCAAGTCCTTGCCTGTTTTTAGCAGATGGAGAAGGAAGTGTAATAATGGCAGAGGACCTCAGAGGAAGATCATCTTTGTGTTCAAACAAAGTGAAGGAAGAAGCAAATGAATTTTGTGCATCGTGTTCCTCTCTAATCCCTCCAGTTAATGACTTTTGTGGCCAGAGAGGCTTTTGCAGAAAGAGTTTCACTCTCATTTCCAAAGCCACTGGAGGTGCTCAGCAGTTTTGTTCAGGGAAGTTTTATTTGGTATAAAAACAAGCCACAACATGTCACTTCTTAAAAATGCAACCCTCTTCTTTCCCCCTGGGAAAGGAAACCAGAGACAGGATATTACTATGAGTAATGGGATGGAATTGGGGAAGGAAAGAAATCATACTGAATATCAAGAATAGCTTTTTAACAATGAGATGTATTAGGCTGAGGAACAACTTCCTGGGGGAATAATAAATAATCCATTGTCACTGTAAGTGCACTTAAGCAGTGCTTTTCTACTGCCTGTCTCAGAGGGCTCCAGAGGGGATGGAAGGACCATTTCTGTTTTACTGCTGGGGAAACTGAGGAATAGAGGGCTGCCCAAGGTCAGAGCAGGCAATGAGCAGCATTCCCAGGGCCTCTGGTTTGGACACCTTGCAAGGACTACCTGAAATGTTCACCACATTTCCATTTGCAGGCTCAGGTTTGGGCTGGGAAGCTTCTTTTTCTCTGTGCAATCTGATACTTCAACTGTTGTTCTATTGCAAGAATCTTTATCTTCTCAGCACCAGCAGGCACTTGGGAGTGACTCCTTTGGGTTCCAGAGGTAAGAGAAATGCTGACAGAAACCTTTTTGCCTATAAAACTTTATCCTTTGGGTATATTGAAGATCCCAAAAGCTTCCTTGGGATTGAAAGACATATAAAATCATCTTAGCAACTGTGTAAATCAACATGTATTCAAGGCCAGGTTGGATGGGTCTTGGAGCAGCCTGGTCCAGCAGGAGGTGTCCCTGCCCATGCAGATAATAGATGATCTTTCAGGTTCCTTCCAACCCAACCCAGTCCAGGATTCGATGTTGTTTCTAGTCCTCTAGGCACAAATCTGGAAGGTTCAGATTTAGTGCCCTTCTATTTCTCATGGTAGAGGTTTTTATCTGGTATTAGGACACCAGCAACTGAACCTTCTGGTTGAAATCAGAAACTGCTTTAAAGGTCAAGCATTCATGACTCAGTACTGACCTAAGATTTGTATGAAACTGGGAGGAGAAACCCCAGATGCCCAATGTCCTGTCCTACAAGCACCTGCAAAGTCATGCAGCTCTCCATGGAAGGGCTGCCAAGCTTTCTGGCAAGCTGTGTCATGAGAGACAGGCTCAGCTAATGCTGGATGCAGAGGTCTGAAGGATGAGTGTGTGCATTTCAAACCTGCAGAGCAGTTGTAGCCATGAAGACAAGAGTGGGATCTGAAGCAGTTGCAGGGGTATCAGATGTAAAAAAAGAAGTTCAGATGCAGCAGAGGCAGGGAGGTGATGTTCCCCATCAGAGGTAAATATCAGGGAGACAGCAGTGCTATTGAAGCTAATGGACAATTTTGGCATGAGAACAGATAGGTACAAACTCTCTAGAGGTTAAAAGGATGTTTTCATTCTCCATGGAAAGGAACTTCTAGTCCAGCCATTTGGTGGTGGGGAAAGGGAAAAAACAAAGGAGCCAGACTGATAATGGGGGTTCATATGGGATGTGAAGGGAACTGTTGGACACAGCACCAGGGAGCTGCCTCTCGAGGCCCAGGAAGTTCTTTCCACTCCCGTTCCCATATCACAAGGGCACTTAGAGAGTCTTGTTTTTATCTGCTTTATATCTCCTCCTCTTCCCTGTGCTTCAGCCCAGCATCCATCTCACCCTCTCTCAGCAGAAAGCTGTGCTGGAGGCAGCTCCATGCTCCTGGGAGCAGTGATTTTGGTGATGGGGCTCATGCAGCCTCCCTTTTGGAGCCCATCATGTGTACCAGGACCTGCTCCTCTTGGCAAGGGGACCAGTTTGTGCACTCCAGGTTGCCTTGCAGACAAGTGAACGGGTCAGTTTCATCCCAGCAGTTCTTTCACAGGGAGAGCTGGAGCAGGTTTCCTTTGCCTTATAGTCAATTCCCAAGGTTTCAAGCTGTGCAAAATGTTAACTCCAATTTTATTAGGCCTTTACAGTGCATTTTTATAACATTTTGGCTCAGATAAATTTGCCAACCATATCACAATGTAGGTAAGGAACAACAAAGTCCCGACTCATATGCAGTTTAAAAATGTGTTCTGTGTTATGGCTAAATCAAGGGACAGCTTTTCAAAAGACAGTGTTTCCTTTGGGTAAAGACGTTCTCTGCTTTGCACTGCTCAGTGCTGATGCTGGTGGCACAAACATGGGGGTCAGATCTTGGCTGATGTGGCTGGAGATTCACCACCTGACAAGACCTTGTGGTTTCCTCTAACTCATCAGCTCTTTGCCAGCAAAGGACCCACTTGAATTCCCTTTGTAATTAAGGGGTGAGTTGATGTGAGTTGCTTCTTCAGCAGAAGCTGGCTCAGGTGGAAGCTGCAGGGCTGTCACCATCTCAGTGCTACGGGGAACAAACCAACTGGGAAGCAGCTTTGGAGCTGAGATCATTTTCCTCAGAGCCAGGGGCTAAATTGTGGAAATGGCTGGTGCAGGATGGTGGGAACTGCCTGTCACTAGAGATGCAGGACAAGGACTAGATGCCCTAGCTGGGCACTGGGAGAAGCACACCAGACACTTCCAAAGATGATACCAACCTTCAGCTTGTCAAGATGGGACTTTTCTTCATAGGAATATCAGGAGGTGTGAAATGCTGATGCCTCTGAGCACACTCTTCTCTACAAGTCTGTGGTTAGCATGTGCTGGGAGTGGTGACACAGCATCCACAAGCCACAGAAACACCAACATTTCATTTGGGTTTTCATCCAAGAGGGTCCTTGCTGCATCTGGAGGTGCCATGCAAAGCCTGCTAAGGTGCCTTCTTTTCCTGCATCCATCCATTAGAGAGGAAAGCTTCACCATGCTCCCTGCCACCCCTGCCCCTTCCCATGGGGGGATTCCTGGGTGAGCATGAACTCATTAGTCTCCATTTCATTGGAGCCATTTGCATACATTGCCCATCTGCTCCTGCTCAGCTCTCTGGCCACATGCAGCAGCAGAAAATTGCAGTATCTCAGCTGCAAGGCAGGCAGGAAAGTGTTTGCTTAGGGGAAAAAAACAAAACAAACCACTCCACCATTTTTCTATTGTCCTTACACATTCTGGAAACATTTATTTTTCTGATGTTCTGGAGGAGCTTGTTTTACAAGAACCTAAACGTGGCTAAATTTGCTCTCCTGGGACGTGGGGGAACCAGGCAACCTTGGCTCGGTGTCTGCAGCCCCTGTATGTTATGAAATGATGAGCTGCTAACAGCTTCCTGCCACACAGATGGCAGCTCCTAGGCCTTATTTTGGCAACGTTGTCACTCCTGAGCCAGGCAGGCTGGAAGGGACCTGGAAGTTATGAAGGCACTGGCAAAAATCCCAAGTGATGGGGAGGAGCAGGGAGTGTGGACGTAGCCTTGTACTTGAAAATGCCACTGAGGAAAATTAATTAAAATCATTAAAAGCATTCATTACCTAATATCTGCAACTTTTAGACAATCTGGATGCATTTTTCTGTCTATTAGTCTAACCCTACAAGTGGGTTATAAAAGCCAAAGGAATGATGAATGCGTGTGAGAAGTGCGGGAGGAAGAGTGACCTGCCTGGGCTCAGCCCAGGGCTGTACTGCCTGCCTGTCCCTGGAGGAATCCTGCATTCTCATCTTCATAAAAATAATGCTTGTGGTAACTAACTAGGGTGTTAAATGGCTTGGTTTGGGGAAAAAGGAAGTTTAGTGTCACTTCAGCTCATTCTTCAAGCTGGGTACAGCCCAGGCACTGTCTCTAGCTGGATGGACACCAGCACGTGCCTTCAAACTTCCCTGACCAGGATTATTTAGGGGGAATAAACAGCATGGGAGCCTTCCCTGCATCCTTGTGGGCTCTCTGGGGACAGCATTCCCACAGATGGCTTTGCTGGGAGGGCATGGAGCCACCTGCCCACCTGCAAAACCCCCAGAGCCACAGGAGCCCCAGCACTGCCACGAGTCAACAGCCCCAGCTCAGCTTGCAATTTGTGTTCTCCTGAGAAAACAGCTTCAGCAAAGACACTCCTGAAAGGTTTCATCTTCCACCTGCTGTATGCAGGGTAGCACAAACAAATCCTCATCCCTGCTTCTCACCTTCCTTCTTTTCTTTTCCCCTTGCAGGGCTGTTCCTTGGCAGCATCACCACGAGCTCCGAGCGGCGGCTGCGGTTGCTGCTGAGCAGGCAGCAGAGCCAGGCAGGGCTGGGGCAGGCAGACCACTTAATTTTGACATTCCTGGGTGAATAGCATGTTTCTTCCCTTCTCTCTCTTGCTTGCCTTGTTCTCATGGGGCTGGTGTGTTGAGGGGGTGACACTGCCTCTCCTGGCACTGCTGGGGTGGGTGACCTGCCCCAACCCCCTGCAAGATCCTCGAGATGTTCTCTGCTTCACAGAGCTGCTGTTTTGGGGAAGAAGAGCCAAAAGTCTAAAGCAAGGCAGGGTGGCAGAGCCCAGCTGGCTGCTCCATCACATGGAAAGGTAAGATGTAGGAGCCCTTCATTCATCTCAGCCTAATTGCCCTTGAGTCCTGCTAATTAGCCAGGAAGCTTTCCAAAGTAATGAAGATACAGCTGATATTTCTACATTTCCCTCTTCTTAGGTTTGCACAGTTAGATGCAAAGTAGGAAAGGCACCTGGGCCCTCCAGCTTCCAGTTTTGGATGCTTGAAGGTTGCCTGGAGAGTTCTGCCCTGAGGCTGCTGAGGGGATAAAAGTCACTCCTTCACTGGGAGACAAGGGGAGCTGTAGATCTCCAGCACTTCAAATGCCTTTGGAGATGACTGCAGAGGCTCCTCAAAACAGAGAGCCCCTTCAGACAGCTAAAGGTGTGGGAAGATCATCCTGAGCTTCTGTAACTCTGCCATCCTTATCACTAGAAATATTATAGGATAACACAAATACATGGAGATGTTGCTCACAGCTACAATTTGTACTTAAAAAAGTAATACTCCTAAGCAAGCAAACTCTGTTGAAAAGGTGTGAAGTTCATACAAGCAACAAACAGCTGAAATACAGTGCAGGGATTTTGCAAAACCAACCATGTCTCCAAGGCACAGCCCCTCCTTCAAGGCTGAGGTGCAAAAATGCAGCTTTCGAGCACCCCAGAAACCCTCCCTGGTGCCCTTCAGCCTGTGACAGGAGTTAGAAAAGCCTAACCAAGCCAAACCAAGCCTGCTATGCTGGTACACACTGGTTGCACCAGTGTGGCTCTTGCTGGGCAGTTGTGTGTGGGTGTCCAGGCTGATTTCTACTCTTGGCAAGGATGTTAGTGCTATTTCCATGTACCTCTACAGTGCTTTCCTCATCAGGGGCATCTCCTTCTGCTGTTTGAAGCCCTTTGCATCATGATGGCAGCTCCACATCTCGTTCCCTTCTCAGCAGGACCAAGCCCTGCCAGGGGAGGATGCAACCGTGAGCACTAAATCCTAGGGCTAGGGTTCACCTCCTGTGGGTGAACACGGAGGGGGTTTTGTTGTTGTTGTTTCCCATTTGTAGGAGGAAGGAAACCCAGGGCCCAGTGGGGATGTTGCTTAGCAACTGAGCGGGACCCACAGGCTGGGAAATGCATCCAAAACAACAACAACAACAACAAAGATAAAATGCAAAAATGTCTCATTGAAAACAACCTTCGAGGTCTCAGCTGACAGAGAGGGTCTGCCAGGGTTTATCTGCAGGCAGGGGATGCCTGGCACATGGCAGCGTTTTGCAAGCAGGGCATTGCCCTCTTCTGCTCAGTATTTCATGCTTTGTTAACTGCTTGGCTGCCAGAGAAAGGCTGTTGAAAAATGGGTGCTCCTTGCTGCCTCATTTCTCACTCAGCCCCACACAGGGGTCAAGGAATAAGAGCTCAATGTGCTTTGGAGGGAGCAGGAATTTCCAACACAGCTAGCAACAGATTCTTTCTTCATTGAGAAAAGTGCCTGGATCCCAAAGCCAATTTTGATGGAAAATGTCCAGCCAGGCACTGATTCCTGCTAAAAGGCAGCTCCTTCAAAAGATACAAGCCCCAAATATTCCTTCTTCCTCTGCAAAATCCCACATCTCCCTGTTGCTCTCCAGCCAGACACCTACTCAAGGGGTTGAAGCTGTTGATGCTGTGTCAAGGTTGCTGACTTCCCAGTCCTTGTGGGCACAGGGGGAATAAGGGAGATGCTGCCATGGGTGAGAGCCCCGTGCTCAGGGCAGGGCTGAAGACGTGGTGAGGGCTTTGCTGGCTGCACATCTCAAACCAGATGAACTAAAATCGTTCCTTATCTGCCTCTGGTGAGAGAGGCTGGATGTCTTAATAGGCCTTTTCTATCTCTAATTTCCAGGAAGCTTTAAAAAAGTGTGACAATGATAAAAAGAACAATAAAAAGAAAGCATGACAGCAAGGCAGCCCCTGAATCTCAATTGATTTCTTTAGTTTAAATGATGTAACCTCTAATCCTGCTCTCCAGATAGATCATTGCTGGTGGCTCCGTGGCAGCTTTTTGAAAGTGCTTCTCTCTGCAAGAAGATGCACTCAGAGGATTATAAAATAACAATAAGGATAATCCCAGACTAACAAAAGAGGCAGTCGAGCCCCTGGCTTGTGGTGCAGCACTTCAAGTGGGCTGCTGTATTTTCTGCTCCTTTCTGGTAACTGGGATGGTGAATAAACCCTCCTGGATGTGGAAATGTGACCTTTTTGGCAGCAAAACCCAGAGGATGCAATTTGTACCTGTGGCTTCTGCAGAGCTGGGCAAGTCCTGAGGGACTGAGGAAGAACGATGGAGTTTGAGATTCTGCAACCATCACCTATAGGTGAGCCCCAAGACCTTACTTTAAGCTTGGCCTCTGACTTTCCTCCTTCCAACAACGTGAAGCTTCTCTAAATGTGTCAATTTTTCCTCATCTTTTAAATGTTCCCTCCACTTGGGTCGAGCAGACTCCAACACAAAGTGGATCACGTCAGCTGCCCAGAAAGGATTGTTCCCTCCACTTGGGTCGAGCAGACTCCAAAACAAAGTGGATCATGTCAGCTGCCCAGAAAGGATTGCTGCTGCTGCCTGCCAGGCATGGGAGGGGATTCCAACTAGAAGACCCAGTGAGGGATGCTAATCCATAATTACAAGGGAA
>NW_009954229.1:667137-691051 GCF_000747805.2 Chaetura pelagica | reverse complement strand
AAAGAACAACAAGGCATTGAGAATTCAGCAGCAGAGGTGGCTCCTTTCTCCTCACGCCACCTCAGCCCAGCGAAACACGGAACCAGCACACAGAGCTGAAGGGTTTCTCTGGCTAAAATCTAGTGCTGTGGGAAACTCCTGTAGCAAAAGGAGATTTTTGAACACCTTTTTCCCCACTGCAAGTGTGGAAACCTCCTGGCAGAGGAAAGCTGAGGTCCTTTTCCAGTGATGTGGATGAAAACTGGCTGGGGGGGGCTGGTTTCAGCTCCCACTGCCCAACTTCTGCCCCTGGGTGAGGCTGCTGACAGGGCACTGATCAGTGCTGTGGGTGGAAAGGATTCCCCCCTGAATGGTGCTGATCCTGTGGGAACACCTGCAGCCTTGGCACACTTTTCCATTATGCTTTCAGCCATGACCTAAATACTGGGGGAAAGAATTTGTCCTAATTTTCTGGGTGCCACTGGTGCCTGGCAGTGTGTGACCCTCCAGCTGAGTGTTGCCTTCACTAGATGCTGAGGTTTGGAACCCACCAACCAAGACCAGGCAGCAAATTGGAGTGTCAAGGTTTTGATTAGGTATTTAGTGAATAGCTCCAACGTTTTGGTGTGTGGCAACATCGTTGGCTGTGAAAACAGCCTGTGGAGAAGCACAAACACAGCCCCAGCAGAAAGAAGGAGCATTTCAACTCACCTTTCCTGGAGTGGGACACCCCTTTATTCAAACAAGACTTGAAAGAACAATATTCCAAAGCCATAATCATTCTTATTCAATTAACACTTTCAATGCAAAGTTAATTTATTTGGGACATTTAAATGCAATTTCCTCCTAATTGGTATTTTAAATGGTAATTGATTATTTAAAATCTGTTCTTTCCAGCCCTAACAAGCTGGGACTGATGAATATTTTACTGCAGAGATGCTAAAGCCTCAATAGATGTTTTTAATAATCTCAATTGGTGTTTAACACAGAAGAATGAGCTGTCATTTTAAATCTAAGGAGACACATCCATTTGCAAATAATAGCAGTGCTGATTGCATAATACTAAAAATGCCAGCTGATTTTCTCCAGGTTTGCTCTCAACTATGCCCTGAATAATTAATTAGCACTAAACCAGCAGAAGGAACCCACCTTATGAATCCCTATAAAATCTGCATTTGCAAAGCCCCGAGGGCTGAGCGTGCAAAGCAGCAGGGCCAGAGGTGGGGTGAGAAAAACGAGCACCTCTGTAGAGAACAGCCTGGGAGGTGGTGTTGCTGTCATCTAGAGGGCAACACACATTGCTGCTTCCTGGAAAAGCTGCTTAACACAATGAACAGCAGAGCTGCTGCTCTAGGGCTGCATCCATTGTAGGCAACACTGCTCCCCTCTCCCTGCCTCCCTGCAGCTCCAGGCATCTGCCTTTTGAATTCTGAGTATTTCCCCACCTGCCCTCCCCCTCCCACCTCCCCCAATAAAGGATTTGATCTGATTTCTTTGGTAGGAAGCTCTGCTTTGAGGATTACACTGGATGTATTCCTGCCATTTCCTGCTCTCCCTTAGGAAACGTGGCATCACCACCAGCTTTTTGTGTTCTCTGGGATTAGGTGGCTTGAGGGTGGGTGTTTGTGTGAAGCCATTCTCTGTGCCACCTTGGAGTGCATTGCTGGGAGCTGCTTTGCCTGCTGCCCCTGCAGAGGTGTCTGGATGTAGCAGTGGCTACATCAGGCCATGTACAAGTGGAGTCTCCATCCTTGGAGATACTCAAAACCCACCTGGATGTGTCCCTGTGTAATCTGCTTTAGGGGACCCTCCTCTAGTAGGGGGAATGGACTAGATGATCTCCAGAGGTCCCTTCCAACCCCCACCATTCTGTGATTCTGTGAAAACTTAATGACATTTCTAAAGCAAACCTCCATCTGGGAACAGAGCACATTGTTTGCCTTCAAACTGAAACTTGAAACTTTAAATGGTGAGTTCATCTCTAAATGCTGCTGAATCCAGTGTCTGGCCAACTGCATTTTAAAGCCCAGCTCTGGAATTCTTCCCCACAATCTGTCATTCCAAGGCTTCCTTCTTGTGCTTGGATTTGACACCAGGTTTGTGTCCCAAACACAGCTCCTGATTGACAAGGTTATTTTATTTATCACTGGGAATTTATAGACATATATAAGAGGATTTCAAGACCTTCTCTCTTTCTAGGACAGTTTTCCTCACTGTTAAACAACCCTGTGCATTCTATGAAAATGAAGCATCAAAATGATGTCAAGTTGACAGTTTTCTGAGTCTGCTTGAGGGTGCTGTACAAGGTGGGTACCAGGACTTTCTGCTCCAGAAGAAACAATCCCCAGGGAGAGCTCTGGGCTCCATTCCCCCATCCTGCACATTTGGCACCAATTCTGCATCCACCTCCAAATTCCTGTGATTATCCAAAACATTGGAGCACCCTGAGTCTGCACAGCAATGTCAGGAATCTCAGCTGGCAGGATTTACTCCTGGCCTTCCCCCTCTCTAGAGGATTTCTAGCTCTGCCACCTTCCCAGAGGGCTGGGACCTGCTGCTCAGAGCTTGTTTTAAAACACTCAGTGATCCAGGACAGGTCCTCAGCTGCCACCATGTCCTTTGGGTGGAATAAAGGTGACTAAGTTGAACTTGGTGACTTCTCACCCAAAAAATTTAACCCAAATGGGCCCCCTCTAGAAAGTTTTGGCTGCTTTGTTTTAATTTTGGGGGGGACACTTTTCTCTCCGATTCCCCCCAGTTCTCATTGCTTTTCCAGTCACTGGGGGGACTGAGATGCCATCCCTTTGTGAGCATCTCCAGCTGACTGGAAGGACCAGAGAAAACTATTCTTGGGAGATTTTGCAAGGAGAAGAGGAGGCTCCTCACTGCCAGCACAGGGTCTCCAGCTCTGTGTCCTGCCTCTGCCACTGAAGAGACACATCAAACGAATCCAGAATCATTTGGAAAAGACCCTTAAGATGAATCTTTACGATGCCCTTGGGCATTCTTAGTTTGTGGGAAGGGGTGACCGGTCCCCACCCTTCCTGAGCAATCCAACAGAGGGAGCTCGTCAAGCTGGGAGTGACCTGCACAGCACAGGGACCTGCTGAGAGAAACGGGAACTCTGACCGGAGGGAGTTTGGGAGGGAGCTTAGGAGCAGCTGCCGGGATGCTGAGCTTCTTTGGAAGGGGAAGAGATGTTGGACTGGCTGGAAGAAAAGTGCCGACCGAGGAATGAGCCTTTCACTGCCTTGCTGGTGCCAGAATAGAAGCTGTCATTCCCCAGGCATGTGCATGTAGGTGCAAGGGGTTATCCAGGGGTCCTTCCCAGGAGGCCACACTACTCCAGTCAGCAGCATTTGGAGAGACATGTATAGACCATAAGACCTCTGGGTGCTGCTACCCACTGGCTGCAAGGCCAAGGCATCACCTCCAGGAGAGGCTGGTGTGATGCTGGAGAAAGGCTGAAGATGCAGCACCAAGCCCAGGTGCACTCACAGGAGGTTGGCACTGTCCACAAGGCTGGAAGGAGGCACTAAACTGACAGGAGATATCTGGGCCCTCACCAAACCTGCAGATTTTCTCTGTGGCAAAGCTGCTCCTTCCCTGCAAGCTTCTGAAAAGCCTTTCCTGGGCCAGCCCACACAAAAGAAAAACAAGAGAGAGAGAGGTAGGACAGCAAATGCATCCTTAGATGTCCACAGCATCAAGATCTGAGCTCATCCTTGAAACTCCCCTGCTAGTCTGTAGGAGAAAAAGGCATTTTTACAGCATGATTCATTGACCCATTTTAGACAACTCCATGAGGACAAGATGAATCACCCTCCTGGGTGCCTACTGCTCTCCATCCATGGGGAGCTGGGATGAGGGGCAGACACAGGCCCACTGTGAACCACAAAAGGGAGATGTAATGAGTGTTGCTCATGGGGTCCCTTGGTGTCCCTCTGGCAGGAGCAGGTTGGAGCAGCCCTGAAGTCTGCTGCAGCCCCATCTCACCTGCCAAAGGGGGACAAATAGGCTCCCCTTTGCTGTATGTCTGCCCCTCTCCCCAGTTCAAGGGTGAACATGGATCTCCTGGCCTGCACTGCTGCCACCACAGGGGCCTGCTCCATGTTTCAGTCTCTGAGTGCTCTTGCAACTTCTCAGGCTGCCTCCCTTCTCTTTTGGCAACAGCTGACCACCTCAAGTTGCCAGGCTGCTCTTTGAGTGGTGCTTCTGCCATATGAATTTGCAAAACTGGGCTGGAAATGGAATGTAAACAGCTTTTCTGGTGTGTTCCTCCTGCTTGGGACATCTGGCCAGGTTGGAGGGGTCATAAAAACAACTTTTCCTTGGGCATTTTGCTACCTCCAGCCCCCGCCAGTGACAGAATGAAAGCAGAAGAGGTATTTATAGTCAGAGCTTGTGTTAAGCTCCAGGTTTCCAAACTCCCTCCTCCAAGGTTGGGTTCAAGTCTTGTCTGAACGTTCCTACTAATCCAACGCTACTTGCACACGTAATACCTCCCACCTTCCCCAGGAGAAACACACATTCATTAGCAGGAAATGTTAACAGTGGAGGGAATATTGTTTCCTGCACTTTCAGCGACCAAACCAGAAAATGAGGGAGATATAATTTATCCCTGGTACAGGGATTACAGCTTTATCTCTCCTCGAGCTCATGAAGTCCTTCCCCCTCAGCCCCTCCACTCAGCCCAGCATCTTTTCTTTCACTTTTCCTTTTAAATAACAACCTTTACAATGTCTCCCCAGTTTGGCAGGTCAGGAAAGGTTTGTTACAACAGCTTTCTCCCTGTAAAAGGCTTGGCATGAGGAAAAGCCAGGAAATTGGTTTTAGAGGCTGGTTTTGATGGCCAACATGTCCTGGACATGGATTTGTTTCCACAGTTGGTTGCTGGAGCTCAGCTGGGCTTCTCTCACTGCTGTTTGATGCCACAGCCTGTCAGTCTGAAGCAGTAAAAGCACTTAGAGGAACATGTAGACACCAAAGCTGCCTGCAGTGCCCAGCACCCAGCTCAGCACCCACAGGGAGGGTCTGCTGGGTGCTGTGGGCTAGGGCAGTGATCCCTTGGCTCTGGAACGTGATGCCATCAGTGCCTGTGCTGAGCTGGGTACCCTGGGAGGTCCCATTGGGTCTCCTAACAGACCCTGCCCATGGAGCAGCTCTAGGATGACACAGCTTCATAGAATCCCAGACTGGTTTGGGTTGGAAAGGACCTTATTTGGAACTTATTTGCTTTGGCTGGTCACCCAATCCTCTCCTTCTCATCCTCACCAATAAAATCAGCTGGAAATATTAATTTCTCAGTCTTCAAAGGTTTTTCACGATACAGAGTTGAAAAAAAAGAAATAAATTGGGGGAAAAAAAGAGCCAGATTCTTCCCACCTACTATTCCCTTCACAGTGCCTCAGTGGGCAAATATGTGCATTAAATCCCATGAGATAATTATTGTGTCAAACATGAGAGAAAATGGCCACACTGAGCCCATAAAGAACAGACCTGCACCCTGGTCTGTGCTTATCATTCTGAAACAACCTTCATTCCACTCTTCCAGCAAATGACAGCAGCTTCCCTGTGCCAACAGCAGATGACCAAGAGAAGGCTTTCACAATCTGACCCTGTGCAAATAATTGGATTAGAAAAAGATCCGTGTATGAGCTTGATTTTTTCACTCACTGCAGTAAAACTCTGCTCAAATACACTTCGTGGTGATTTTGGTCTGATTTATTTTTAATATTTAGTTGCTCTTAACTAGTAATGAAACTACAGCCCATTAGGGTGATTGCTGGGTGAGTTCAGAAGCTCTCAAAGGCTCCTGATGCTGAAGCCCTCAGTCCAGGCAAGGCTGTGAGCAAGAATCAGTGACACTTTTCTGGCAGGAAGCCCAAGAAGCTTATCATAAAGACAAGATATTTTTTTTTTTTAAGAAAGCTTTTGAGTAAATCAATTCTCATTCTTTTTCAATGTTCCTGATTTAAAGAAAATGAAATTTAGTTTGGGCCACATCTATGATGCTGGGCTGGAAAAATGCTTTGCAGCTGGGGTGGCTGCAGCAGGGCTCTGCTCTTCTGGGTGAGCAAAGGGCTGGAGGACCAAGGGCAGAAGTTACCTACTGAAATCAGTCCAAGACAGGGGCTGTGCCTGCATGGGGAGAGGAACATCTCCCACCCAGCCATCACAATGGTTATCCAAGCACCTGACAGCTTCTGCTCTCTGGAAGCCCACCCATCATCTTGAAAAGGCTTTGTGCAAGAGCAGAGCCAGACAAAAGACCCTGACACTGGTGGGGCTGCATCCAGGTGCATCCATAGAATGGTTTGGGTTGGAAGGGACCTTAAAGATCATGTAGCTTCAACCCCCTGCATGGGCAGGGACACCTCCCACCAGCCCAGGCTGCTCCAAGGCCCATCCAACCTGCCCTTGAAGATGAACTCTGGGTGTATTGTCAGCTTCAAACTGGCCTTTCTAAAAGCATATGTTCACAAATGTACATTCTCTGCTGGGATGCCCATCAGACATCAAAACTCATGACAGGGGTGACAGGAGGAGAGCAGGTAGCAGGGGCCATGAGAATGGCTGGCAGATGCTCACAGCACTGGGCTGCTCAGCATCACACAGCCCTGCCCTCCACACCTCTTTGCATATCTCCTAATTAAAGCTAGGGGCAGCTAATAATAAACTGATTTAGCAATTACCCTGACATGAAGAGCAGCAATGTGGGTGCCCTGATTCCAGAACCATCCCAGCCAGGGGAGAAAAAAAAAAAATCCCAGTTTTAATTCTAGTAAGATTAGTTTTACATTTTAATTAGAAAGATGAAGGGGGGAAATGAGGTAAGTCTGGGCTTTGTTAGTAGCTTAAAAACCTTTTGGAAATTTGGCTTCTAATGAATTTTGTCTTTTCTTTGTTGGCAGCAGCTACAGGGGTGGATTCAAAAGGAAGGAGTTCAAGATCTTCTCAAGAGATACACGAGTTCTCTGCTTCCAGCTGCCCACAGATGCATCTTTAAAAAGAAAAAAAATGCCCTCAGAGATTGATTTCAGGAACCTTGTGGCAAGGTGGTTATTCCTGCTCCTCTGAGGTGTGTAAAACCAATTTGAAGATGGGAAAAGCAACCCCTGGAAATCATGCAAGTATAAATTCCGTGGCAAATACTTTGGAGGCAAGAGCAGAGGTTTTGGGTTGTGCTCTGGTCCAGAACTCAAGTGTTTGGGGCTGCCCAACACAGACAAAGCTCAGTCTTTTCTTTTCTGCTCCCTGGGCTCATCTCACAGTCCAGGGCTGCAATTTCTTGGCCACCTGCAGATTTCCAACAAGGCTCATTTGAGCTGATTTCAGGGGCTTCTCTGCAACACTCCAGGGAGTCTTGACCAAGCATATTTGCTATGACAGAAATTTTTCTGAAGATTACAACTTGATAAAATGAGATTATTTTCCCAGGGACAGCACAAAACATCCATGACAAACACCATCTTTTGCCAGGCTCCAGTAAAGAGAATACAATTTGCTTTATAAACCTGGCAGAATGTGGTTAACTTCTGAGGGAAACCAAAGTGGAAACATTCATTAACTTCTAAATGAGTTTTTTCTAAAGCAAGAGATTTATCTGGAGGGATGAGAACCTGACCAAACCTACCTGTTAGAAAGGATTATTAATACTTCCTTTCATGAAGTTAGCACAAGGTAGATTAGCATATTATTTGAATTTTCAAGTATCAATTATACATCCATTGGAACATATTGATTCAATTACTCTTTCTACTTATTCCTCTGCATTCTAAAAATAATCTCTTGTTCTTCTTACACAATTAAAAGTCTTTTATGATTTGCAATATCTAAAACTTGTGATTTATATTTTTTTTTCCTGCTATTTTAAGGCAAAGTTCAGCTCAGTTCCTTAATTTTACCTGCTGGTGCTTTCTTGTCACTGTGGTTAGTTAATGGGTAGGGAATCCCTGATCCACTCAGGGAGTCCTGCAATTAATGTTGCAATGTCAAAAGGAGGTTGCCTATAGCAACCTTTTCATTTGCTTGAGTGCTTTGATGCAGGTTAATGATGAAGTATTGTCAAGGTGGAGGTGGGATGCAAAGGCAGTGTGTGTTGCCATGCAGCTGAGTTAAAAGGCATTTCCTCTTTCAGGAATGGCTACGACAATTGCATCTGAAGAGGAAAATCAAGATGAGGCTGTTTGGTGGATTCCTGACCCCCAGGTTCCTCTTCTATGTCGATGCCTTCCAAAGGGCTCCTCATACCACTGATTAGGCTGAACAAAAGGTTATTTCAGAACCTCCTTGAATGGAAACCATAGAAAACAACCTGCAGAGTATTGTAACTAGGATCAGCTCCCTGGAAATGTGCTCCACTCCTAAATATTTAGGTTGATTGACCCACCCCATTGGCTTGAAGGATAAAGTAAAGGTCAAGAGCTCTTTCCTGCATGGAGCCAAGGAGGTGCCCAGGCTGTGCCACTCACCACCAAAGGGCTGGGCAGTTGCCAGCCATGGAATGAGGAGCAGAAGCTTCTCCAGTTATCTGGGCATAGTCTGGTTTGCTATGGCACATCTTCATGCTGAAGAATTTAGTTTGTATGGCAGGGAACCCTGTATGGGAGGTGGTTTTCTGGCTAACCTGACATATTGGAACAATGTAAAGGAGAGAAGGTCTGAGATACTCAGTCTCAGCAAGCAACCTGATCCCTTTGAAGATGTCCCTGATCCCTGCAGGGGACTGGATTTGATAAGCTTTAAAGGTCCCTTCCAATCCTAACCATTCTATAATTCTATGATTTTCCACCTATGGTGGTGCTAACATCACTACCAAGCACCCAGGTGAGGGAAGGAGCCTTGGACAAGCCCCACAACCTAGGACTGCTTTGCAGGTGACTCAGCATGGTGTTAATCAAGACAGGAGAAGGTGTTTCCAACAGGCAGAGCCTGCCCTCAGCTCCTCAGTGAAACACAAGCACTGAGGGGGAACCTGGAAAAAATCTCCCAGAGCACCCAGGTGCTGGGAAATCCATGCAAATGGAGCAGCCCCTGTGGGAACACTTCCCCCTGGCTGCAGGGAGCAGAAGGGTAGCTTTGCCTTTAATTAAAACACACCTGCTTTGAAAAACTAATCTTTTACTAAGCAAAGCTCACCCTGTCCTCTGCAGCAACCTTTGCACACACTATTAATTAAGCTTGGCATCCTTTGACAACACATGAAGCTGGCAGCAGGAGGCAAAACATGCCTTGACAGCTCCTGAAAAGGGCAGCTGTGACCCCAGATTCCCAGTTGCCACAACTTCCAGATTCTTTCCTCTTCCTATTTTTTTTATCCACTTTGAAGTTCTGCTGTATTGTCATTTACAGAACAAACCTGAAGAAAAAAACCCCACAAACACACAAACTGTGGCTGCTGCTTAATTTTCTAGTGGCACACAAGAGGCTTTGGTGACTGATCAGCTCTTGTTTCATCTCTCCAGTGTTCAACACGTTGGAGGAGCAGCACAGCCATGAGCTGATGTTTGTGCATCACTGCTACTGCTTTCCCAGTGACAAAATGCCCTTCATCCCTGTGGCCTTCCAGGAAAGAAAGAATTCCTTCCCCTCCAAGTCCCCATGTCCCTAGAGCAGGTCACTTATCTCCTCAGAAAAGACCTCCACCAAAATCCCACTTGTATCCAAGTCATGGATTTATTGTCTCTCTAGCTAAAAGTGGCTGAAACAAACTGAAAACTCCATCATTGCTGAAAACAAACTCAAACCAGGATGCTGGATAAACACAGATTGACTGAGGTCTGGCTGTCTCCTAACATCTTAACAAACAGACAAGAACCTGCTAATAACCTTCAGAAATGCAGAAATGGAGGACAAACTTCAGAAACTCATATCAATCAAATGTTCATCCCATTAATAGATACAAAAGTGTTGCCACAATGTTGGGACTTAATCATATCATGTGCTAGAGTGAAACCAAAGAGCTGCCAAGCCCTGTGACACAGCTGAGCATCCTACCTGCAGCACTGCACACACTGGCAGTGCCAGAGGCCTCCAGAGGAGTTTTTGGGAAAGGCCACGATGTTACACACCATTGATGTTGGGAATTTGCAACCTGATATGCTATGCAGTGGAATTTTCACTCTAGTAAAAACCCACTGTCTGAAACCTCAATCCCTCTAAAACCTGCCTGGGTTTGTGTTTAACAAATAATTCCAGTTTTATACCTCCAGGGTGAGGTTTCTCTCTGTTCCCAGTAAAATTGAAAATAGTTTCCATTGGGGGCAAACAAAATGGAGCAGGTTTCCAATCTGGCTACAAAGGGAAAAGCATCCCAGAGAGCCCCAGCAGGACCAAAATAACACCTGGGGGAGAAGGTGGCTCAGCAAATGGAGCTGGTGCCTCCATGGACAGACACGATGCAATGGTGGGTGATGTCAAATACCACTGGAAAGTAACAAACATCCTGGGTCCTCTTTGTTGACAGGCCCCAAACTTTTCTTCTGCAGTAGAAATACAACACCCCTAAATGCCTGGCTTTATGGAAACCAAAATTAAATTGTTTTCATAATCATTATAAATGTCAGCTGCACAAAGATGAAAAAGGACCCAGTGAGGCTAGAGGTTGTCAAATAAATACACCAAACCTTTTAAAGTATAGAGGCTCTTTGAGTCAGCAAACCTTTAAACACTGGTTGCCATGCAACACCAGTAACATTAGATGATGAACAGCTCAGTGAGCACCCCAAGCCTGGTAAATAAAGGGTTTCAGTATTTATGTATCACTATTTATTAAGGCATTTCTTTATGCTGTTGACAGTCCCTGATAAAACAAGGACAAGGATGTCATTAAAAATCAGATCTGTTCCTGCAAGGGAAGATTGATTGAGACTGAACAGACATAGCATAAGCTATATGGTGCAACATACATTCCCTACAGGTCTTCAGGTTGCCAGAAAATGAGGAATTGTCCCAGCCAGCAGCCATCTGCCTGGAGTGAAATGTGTTTTCACAGGGTAAATAATTAAGCTAAGATACATCTTTCACATCACAAAAATGTAGAGGGCAGATCTGCATAATTTTGCATAAAAATGACACAAATCCCTGGCTGGGGCAGGCTCCTCAGCAGCAGGCAGGTGAGTGGCTGTGGGCTGGGTGGTGCCTGCAGTGCTTCAAGCTTGCAATGCTTTTCCAGCAGTGAAGGTTTTCTGGGTTTAGTGAGGTTACCTGGGGGAGAAATTGGGCCCTTCCCAGCTCTTAAAGGCATCCCTGAAGACAGCATTTACAGAGATGATGATTAGAGCACAATACTGTGACTTTTTTTCCTGCCAGGCTTCCTTTCTCCTCTAAGCCCAGTTTTAGAAACTGCCATTTTCAGAACCTCAGCTTTTCAGGTGGAAATTCTCATGATATTGTGGTAGATCTATCAAGATACAAAAGGCATCACGAGGTCCTGTAAATCAGTAAAGAGATGAACCTCCCAGGATATAAGAGATGGTGATGGGGAGCTCCAGTCCTCACAGACCCAGGAACCTGTGCCTCCACAACACATCCTGCTGGGGAGCCTGGCCTGGGGTTTTGTGCACTGGAGAAAAAAAAATCCATCCTTATTATGCAAGAAGGAAAATGAAGACAAGCTCTTTAACACTTTGCTTTGATTATGAAGGAAATAACAGAAGAGATTGAGAGAGTTCTCATATGGAGTGAGCATATCTGCATTTGTAGAAAATCTGCACAGACTGAGATAACAGCACAATTTTACATTTGAGAGATGCCAGCATCCCATAAATATTGAAATAGGATCATGTTGAGCAACTTGTGCCTGGCAAGTCCTGGTTCCTTCTCCCATTTGGCTCCTCTCTCCTTGCCAGGCTGGGGAGGCATTTCCACCCTGGTTTGGGAGCCTCCAGCTCTGGGATATCAGGGACTTTCCAGTTTATAAACGATGAGTATCTCTGTGCATCCTTTCTTTTGAGGCAAAAGGAATTTGGTAGAAGATCAGTTTGGTCTCATAAATAAGGTGGCAATTGCTTAAAGTAGGAAGAAAATACATTGTGCTTAGATAGCCTGTGAGACACGAGGCTGAGGGACCAGTACATTAAAAAGGTGATTAAACAAGCTTGAGCAGAGATGAATGAGAGGATGCTACAACCTGCCTCTCTGGGAAAGAGGGAAAGGCTGCAGAAGGACCACTAACCCCTGGACCATCTTGCCCACATGGCTGCAGGCAAGCAGGTGGTTGGAGTCAGGGCTCAGCACATCATTAGCTTTGTCAGAAATGATATAAGGTGCAGGGGCATCAAGATGGGTGATCAGAGCCTGCAGAGCTGTGGCCACACTTCTGGGAACTCCTCCTGTGAGCAGTTTCCACCTACCCAGGGATTTTTCAAAAGCAAAACTGCTGGCTGGTGTGATGCAGCCTAATGGGCTATTGATACACACAGCATTTGCTTTGCTCCCTCCATATTCTGCTTGTCAGTGCTCTGCACCAGGATTCCAACAGCTGAGAAATGCAAGAGAAAACTGGCACTGAGCTGGCAGAGCTGGACACAGCACAGTTGGTGGGATGTGGGCAAAATGTAAGTGGCTGTTTCTGCCCACTAATGCCCATGGCACACTGAGGAGAGCTTCTGTGGGCACAGATGTGAAGGTGCTTGTTTCCCAGAATTTCCACAGCTGGGTTTGCTGCCCAGAGGAGGAAAGAAGCAAACTGAACCTCTTTTTGAAAAGTCAAGGAATTTTCAAGTGACACAGTTCAGGTCAAGCTCTGCAGAGGCTGAGTGGACTCAGAAGCTTGGTGACCTGCTCCTGACAAACACCCTTGGAAGGTGATTCAGGTGACACAAAGTTCACCCCCCTGCAGGTCACAGTGGCTCCAAGGGCACCATCACAACTTTCAGGGCAGCCAGAAGGCAAGATAAAGGAGATGCTCTGTATTGCTCCTCCTTGAGAAAGCTACTCCTGTGTATAAAGCCTTTTATTTATGGCTTAGTTATTATGAACTCAGTTTTTCTCCATTTAAATGTGCTGGTTTCCACAGAGCTGCCCAGCAAGTGTTTCTCCCTGTGCAGCCTGGGAGGGAGATTTGCTTTATTACGCCAGGCTCATGCAAACCCTATTCCAGCAGGGAATGATAAAGCAGCCTTAAATCACAGCAGAGGAAGCAGCTTTATTTCTAATTTACCACTCGATTATTAAGAGCTGCTTTTCCAATTTGTTTACTTTTATCTCAGGGCTGAGGTATTTAAAGTCTACAGTTTCATCTCTAGCTCTGTCCTTTCTTGTCAGGCCAACTCTTTATGCTCTCTTAAATCTTCTTTCACATTGTTTGAAGCACCACTGATGTTTATACTTGAGATGATCCCCCCAAATGGATCACCAATATTTTGCCTAGATATATATTCACCCCCAGAGACAAGTCATCTCCCTGCAGAATTTCCCTTCACCTCTTGCATTTCATTTTTCTCCATTCCCTGCATACCTTTGCCTACCCAGATACTATTTTTCTTCTATTTGCACAATTCTCTTCTCCCACAGCAGTAATAACTCACCACAATTAAGACGACTAAGTTCACTGTACCAACCAATCCATATTAACTGTCCTTTCTGGTTGGTTTAATCAACCAAAGTGCTCCTTATTCTGGAAGGTCATTTGACTATCTCCTGGCAATTATTCCATTGAATATTGATCTCAGCATCATTCTGCATTTGTGTACCTGTCCAGTGCTTTCTGCTAGCTTTAGGTTAGTCCACAACACCAAAAAAAGCAACCAACAGCATTCAGTATTGTTCCTTTAACTAGAATAGGATACATGGAAAAGATGTTAAATCTCTAAGAGTTTCCCAAGTGCAACACTCATCTCCAGATGTTTCTGTTCTCTCTTGCTTTACTCTTAAACCCCTTTTCATTCATTCTCCCAAATTCTAGGAGTACATGGATGTACAAACAGATACTTGTTCAATAGGTAAAGGGAATTCTCACACTTTCACTAGCAGGAATAGCTCCAAGAAAGGCTGGTGGGCACCCAGCCACAGGTAAAACACATCATCCACCTAGTCCAAGCAGCAGCTCATCATGGCATCTCCTTCAGCATCTCCTGTCCCTCACTGCCTGCAGGGAGAGTCTAGCAAATCTGTCCTGTACAGCTCAGGGTAACACTGCTTGAATCAGACACTCCAGACACAAGAGCTTTACTTCTCACTCACTATTTTTTGGGAAAAATCCCAAACATACCAATTGTCAAACATCAGAGCTCAGTTATCATATGTTAACTCACTGCTGGACACTTCAATAGCAGAAAACAAGTTAACTCAAGCTCTTTAGCAACCCCCCAGAATACCTTCTTATCTTTCTTGCTGGACATGGTCTCCTTGCTGCCAGTCCTTCCCTCCCAACACACCCTGCCTGGAGCAGAGCACACCCCAGCCCTCCCTGCTGCAGCCTGGGGGGCTCATTTAGGTCTATCAAGCACATACCAAGAAAAGAGTAATTAAGCCTCTCCTTTTATAGGAGAAGGACCTGGAGACACTCAGAACTACTAACCATGGGCACCTGGTGAGGGCAGAAGTAGGCAGGAGTGTCCAGGCTCTGGGTACACATGGGGAGGTTGGAAGGAGAGGTGGGATTGGCTAATTGGGAATATTAGTTCAAGAAATGTGATTTAACAGCCCAGCAGATGCTCATGATGACCCTGGAAAAGGGACTGGGAGGCCTTTCATCTTCTTTTGGAGAAAACAGAGATGTATGGATGTTCTGCAGAGATATCCTACATTGCATCTCTTAAGAATATCTGATTTGTTTCATCTGCTTCTCCTGATGGAGGAAAAAACCCAGCCATGTCCCCAAGACTGACCAAGTGCTCAGGTGGCCAAAATCCTGTCAATCAGTTTCAAAGGGGGATGTTGCCCTTCCCTTTGCCCTCTGCAATAACCTTTGGCAAAATAAGATGGTCAGAAAGAAGCAGATGAAAGCCCTGAAGAGGGGAAAGGTGATGACAGAGAGTGACACCTTTCCTGGGATGTGCTGCCTTCAGAGCTGCAGGTCTGACCATGGCCATCGTGCTAAGGACACAGAGGAGCAGCAGGTCTCCCAGGGGACCTGACCTTGGGTTGTGTGTCCAGAGCCCTGAATCCCCAGTGCCCAGGTTAAGGAAACAAGACTTTCTGAGGGGGTGAAGCTTCAGGGCTGCAGTCCCTGCTGTGCTTTAGGGCTTTGCAGATCAAACAGGAGGGACGGAGCACAAGGCAGAGGCACAAACTCGTGTCCTTGCCTCCCCTGGGCTGGGGCTGTGGGGATGCTGGATCTGTGATCTGCTCCATGTCCTACTTCAGCTTCTGAGCCCCTTGCAGCCCTCCCTGACCCACGTGCAGAGCAGGGTGTGAGGATGAATGCAGATGCTTCCTGCCCACTGCCAGGCAGTGTGCTTGCAAACTGTGCACATTTCACACTTGGAAGTCAAATGTAGTGAGGGAATTCTCCTTTTATTGGTCATATAATGCACGTACATGAATCCTCCAGTGGAATATTTAAATGGTAATCCTTCCTGGAGCATTTTAAGAGAGTAGTTTTCCTTCGGCACCGAGTAAATGGCAAAGAACTGTCAGAGGAAGAAAGGAAATATAAATGATTCCTGCCATGGTGACGGGGCTTTGATGCAAACACCAGCCTTATCTGGTCTGAAATGGCCCCTTTTCCATCCCCTGATACCTGGGGGGGGGGGCAGGGGATGGAGGAGGGGATTACAGGTGAATAGTGACACAAGGGGAGGTCAGATCCAGAGATGTGTGACAAGAGATAACAGCATGATAGGAGAGTGGGAAAGACACCACTGAGGGAGATGCTGATGAGGTCAGCCTGGGAATCCTCATGCTGTAAGGAACAGCTGGCTGGTTTCTATGGAAACACTGAGACAGGGCTTAGTACATTAAACGGACGAGTTTTAATGTCAGCATTAAATAAAAAAAACCCCACAACAATAGAAAACCACTGAGGGAATCCTGAGCACACGTGCAGCCCGTGGGTTCCCTGCAGCACCGCCCCAGCACGCTGGGAAATCACAGAGGATAGAAAAGGATTTCTTCAGACTTCAGAAACAACTCAAGGCAATGCCTGTGGTTTCACTTGCTCTGCAGTTTACATGTTCTTAAAAAGTCAGAACATGTTTGGGTTTTTTTTCCTGTATAATTTCACCACAGGATTATTTCTTTCCAGTTCTGGAGATTCTCACCCTTCCCAGGCTGCTGAGGAAACATCCACGGCAGCAGAGTTTGCACTTCAGGGGAGGTGATAAGACTGAAAAAGCTTCTGAGCTGAGGACATCTGAGCAGATGGGCCAACCCTGACAGGATCACAGGGACCAGGCTGACCCCTCAGTTAGGGAGGGACAGTCACCTCTGCAGGGAGCCTGGGTAGAAAAATCAAAAAAGGCCTTCCATCCTCTTGCTCCAACCCAGGAGCAGCTCTGCTGTGCCAGGAGGTGGCCCCAGGTACTTTGGGTACCAGGTAGGAATGAACTGAACAGGCAATGCCCTCACAGTCCCCCATCTGGGGCATATACCAGATCCACATAGCAAAATCCTGCCCCTTGATGGCTTAGAACATCCCATTTCTGTGGACTCAAACATTCAGCCTTCAGAGGGGGCAGGCAGGCACACTGCACAGGCACTGAAATTATTTAAAAGAAGTACAGAGATTTTTCTTTCATTTTCCTTTAAACCCTGAGGAGACAGCAGCTGCTCTAATGTAACTTGTTCTATCATCTTCCCCAAAGAAGTGCAAATTAGAGCTGGGAAGGTATGAAATGCAATCATCTCTCCTTAGCAATGGGAGGCTGCTTCAGCAGAAGGGGAACAGCTGCCCTCTTTAAAAGTGTCAGTGATGTGAGTTCTGCCAGAGCCCTGGAGCAGAGGCACAGCTCAGCATGGCTCCCAGGGGACAGGCACTGGGCAAGGGGCAACCCCCAGCCCACCTAGGTGTCCCTTTGGGGTCCCTGGCAGGAGCTGGGTGGCTCTGCCTGGCACCAAGTGCTGCTGCCTGCCCCTTCGGTCCCCACAGTCCTGGGCCAGCATTGATAGGACAAGAGGAAGTGGCCTCAAGTGGTGCCAGGGTGGATTTAGACTGGATAGAAGAAACTTTGTCACCCAAAGTGTTATTAAACACTGAGACAGGCTGCCCAGGGAGGTGGTTGAATCACCAGCCCTGGAGGTTTTTAAAAAGCTGTGTAGCTGTTGTCCTTAGAGACCCTGTTTAACAACAGACTTGGTAGAGTCGGGTTAATTGTTGGACTTAATGATCTTAAAGGTCTTCTCCAACCAAAACGGTTCTATGAAAAGTTGCAGCCCCAAATTGCTGCTCACTGGTCAGGGAGAGGAGATGGGACAAGCCAGATGGATTGTAATCATCATCATCAAACCCAACATGGTCCCATCAGCCCCTCAAAAAGAGCATAGCCCAGTGAAGTCCCCACCCTGGCCTCTCCAACATTCAGCATCAGCAAATGGGAGTTTCATGCTCCAGCTGGTGCCCCAAGATCCCATTTGGTGTCACAGACTGTGTGGCACTAAGGTCCCCTCCCTGGGCCCAGCATGCACAGGGGGCCAAAATGGACCATCTATCCTGAACTTGAAAATCTAATCTGCTTACCAACCACAGGCATGGCCCCTTAGAGGGAATAAAACCAGGGGCAACTGGCTTTCTTGCAAGAATAATTTGCTAAATCTCTAGGATTCTCCCAGGAAACAATCAAGCTGTGTCACAAACTCTCACCAGACAGCAAATCCCATTCACCAGGAGTTTGCTGAAGGTTCCAAAAATCAACCCTGAGTGAATGGCTTTCCTAGAGGTCTTGTCTGTGAGATGCAGCTAAGGAGGGGACTGGTTCCTGGGGCCAGCAGGAGCCACTTCTGTCACCCTCAGCCCCAGCAGGGTCCCACAGGGCTCTGGCTCAGCCCAAGAGCAAAGCAAAGACCAGGCTGAGGTTTGCAGACGAGGGGATGTAAAACCACTGCAGAGTTACTCCCATAAACAAACAAGATTTTAGGCAGTGGCAAGAAAACAAGTGTGGAGACAAACACCCACAGCTATCCTTGAGAATTACCTCTGCAGCAGAAACCCCCAAACACAGGCTGGCAGGTAAACAAGGCAGTGTGAAAGCTTTTGGAAGGAGGCATTTTTTTTACAGTACAGATGGTCGTAAGAGCAAAATAAATCATCTTTCTTTTACCACGAAAATGTTTTACACCATTCAATTAAAGCCTCTGAGATAAAATAATTTCTCCTGGGTGTTTTCCCTTGCTCTTCTCTTTCTGTCGGAAGTCATTTCAATATTTTACTATCTTAGCAATAAAAAATACATAATGGCTTGCCAGGCAATATTAATTCAGCAGCTTGCTCACTATATGAAGGAATTCAGAGCAGTCTTTTGCTTCACATTATACTGGAGATAAAAACATGTGCCTGAGTGCCAAGGGGTTGTGACCAGAATAGGCTTATTTGCTTGGGGTTGCCACAAGGGCTCTGGGGAATCAGGGAGAGCCAAGCCAGATGGCTGTCCCTAAAGGCAGTGGGTAAGGCTTTGCAGATCCACACTTCCACTTCTTCCCCAAAGTACACATGAAAAAAAAGAAAAAGAGAGGTGAATCAACACTCCTCTAAATATTAATCAATCTGTGCTGCCCCATTGTCTCCTTTAAAACACTATATGCCTAAGTGGTCTCAAGTGGAATGGTGCAACTTTCCCCTGGTGTTAAGAAGAGCAATAAATCTACAATTACTTTATTACTCAGTCCTACTAAAAAATGCATTAAGCCCTTCTAGCAAGTTCTAGTTTTATAAAACAATTATTGGATCCTGACAGTAGAAAGAGCCTGAGTTAAATAAGATGCTGCTGGTTACTTCTTCAGCCCCCACATGTTTCATTTTGAAACTGATCCTCCTTCACTGAGCTATGGTGTCACCAGAAAGGAATTCCTTAAGTTAAAAGGAGTAAGGTATGTCCAGAGTAAATAGCAGGAAAAGGACTTCCAGGGAGCTGCAGGTCCACACAAATAAGACTCACTTGTTTCAGGAAGGTGTGTGTGGATGTATATGAATATATACACATATGCACACACACAGACTACAACATTAAAAATACTTTTCTGCACATCTTTTAAGAAAATTCCCTTCTGTTAGATTTAATGGTATTTTCCCTTCTTGTGCAAGAACAAAGGGGTAAAAAGCCCCTCAGGAAACTAAGATCCCATAAAGTCATGCAAAGTCTCCATTAATAAAGGATGAGTGAGGAGGAGGGCAGGAAACGGGAGCAGAGCTCTGAGCCTAATTAGACTGTTCTCCAAAATTTCTCAGGAGGCTCCTGCTGAGGCTGAGGAGGTAAATATTTTATAAGGGGAGCTCCCTTTCTCTTCACGCTTCTCCTTGTGCCCTCTTCTGAACTAATTACTTGCTTGGTAGAGGGAAACACTGCTAATTTTAGCCTTGTGGGGCCCTGCATGGAAAGCAAGGGATGTTCCCTGGATGCCTGGGAGAAGCATTTTGGCTCCCATCTGCCAGCAGGGCTGGCTGTCACTGGAGAAGGGATCTGCACAACAACCTGGCAAACGTGCCATCCTGGGGATGTGGGGTGGCCCCACCTCGTGTGGCCAAGGACAGGGATGGGGACATGGCAGGTGGGGACAACACAGTGCCCTGTTTGTGTCCTTCAGTTCCCACTGCTGATCTGTTGGGCCATTCCCTCTCTCCCATGTACTGAAATCACCTCCGTGCCATCCCACCCCTTGCAAAGAAAAGATGGAAGAAGCAGCTACCAAGGAATTAAGGTTGTTCAGATAGTAGAGAAAGAGATAAAGAATAAAAGGGCAAAAAGAGAAGGAGGAAGAAACTCTCCAGCACCCCAAATTAAAGAAACTTAGAAATCATTCTGCTCTTTTCCCAAAAGCAAAGTTAAAAAAAAATACAGAAGGTACGTGGAGCTCTGACAGAAAAGTCAGAGCCACTGGAAGGTCCCTGCACACAGGAACGTGATGGGCTGAGCATGTCTGGACAGACCAGAGCACACAGGAGCTCAGGCAGCTCTTGCTCTGACCTGTCCACTGCTAATGCAAGGAATAGAAGGGATTTATAAGCATCCAGCTCAAAAAACTGGCTCCAGACTGGGATTCTGGCATGTTCCCTGATGCTTCAGTGTTCAGTAGCAGCCTCAAGGCTAAGGCCAGGTTGGGGGAGCATGTGTGGGCTCCTGCACGTGGCTGGAAAAAGCCTCTTTGCTGTAAGGAGCTGTCAGCAGGCTCTGGGGTGGAGAGCAGAACCAGGGTGCCCACCAAACCCTGGCAGCCTCCAAGCCACAAGGCTGGGGGAGACTGGGCAGGTCTCAGTTTCCCCACTGGAAGCTCAGACAGGCTTCTCCATCTTCCCAGAAGGATGCAAGGAGTCAAACTGAGGTTCCAGTTGAACCCTGCAGAGAAGAAAAGCATAGACCAGTAGTTGAGGGTCCCTGGTACAAGATCCAGCACCCCATACTTGGGACATCCTATCCCCTCTCCCTGCTCTGTTCCCCACTTCTTCAAGGGAATGACTGGAATAAGCCCCTGGGCTGGCACAGCCCTGCTCACTCTTGTGCTCTCTCTGGAAGCAGAAAGGAGAAAACGCCTGGGGGATCAGCACCCCCCCCCCCTCCTGATCTGCCTGGCTTTTCCCCAGGCTGGCACTTGCAGACCAACATTGACCATTCTGGGCGTGATCCTGCTGACATGTTGCTCTGGGTCCCAGGGGAGGGAGGATGCTGTGCAGCAAACAAGTGCCTGCAGCAGCAGGGTGAGCCACAGTGCCAGCCCCAGGGGGCTGCACACCAGGAGGCAGGAACACCTGCCTCAGCCCTGCTTAATCCATCACCTTTTAGGCTGCTCAGATGTTTCCCCTTCCTTTCCTCTCATATTTCAGCACACAAAATCCCAGCTCTGGGATCCCACGGAGCTGGCAGCAGCCCTGGCACACCTGGGCTTTGTCCCTTTGCCAGGGCAGGTGCTTCCCCCCTTAGCTACACGGTGCCAAGGAGACAGCATGAAAAGCAGCAACCACAAGCAGCACACAACATTTCCAGGGCATTGAAAAGGATATTTTTTTCCCCTTTTTTTCTTTGAAAAGTACTAAGAAAGGAAGGAATTGGGCCAACAAATTGATTGGTGTGTGGCCCCTCTGCCTTTTGTTAGGAGGTTTTTGCTGCAGTCCTGCCCTCCTGAAGCCCAGGGATCCAAAGGATTCTCTGAATGAGATGTAACATTTCCCTCAACTCTGAAAATCCGCACTGATCCCTTAACAGGATTTCCCATGGGTTGGCTATAAAGTGGATTAAATAAAATAAATAAATAATAAACCCCACCCAGCTTTTCCCTTTCAGCTCTAGGCACTTGCTCAGCTCAGTGTGCTTTTATGCCAGGGAGGAGATTTGGAAGCTGTGAGGATGCAAAGCAGACAAAGGGCTTGGTCTGTAAATGAACACTGAATCCCTATAAATTCTTGGAAGTTTATGGTGCAGCTTTCCCAGAGAGACCAGAGAGCATTTGGTGGAGGAGAAGACATTGCACCTAACTGCGAAACACTTTCCACGGGTACACATGTGCACAGATTGTGAAGAGATGGCATCTTAGCACTGCTTCATGCTCGTAGCATGTCCTCTTTACTCGTTAAGAATAATAATTAGGTGCTTGTAAGGTATGAAGCCAGCCCTGCAGGACCCTCAGGGCCTGTGCACTTGGGAAAGGCTCAGAAACACACTGAAGGACCATCCTCGTGTCCCACAATCCCTGGGGATCCCTATTCCCACCCAGCCCTGGCTGTGGCAGAAGACAGAGGCAGGGCAGGGAGGAAAGCAGTGGGGCATCTTCCCCCCTGGGAGCCCTGGCAGCCCCAGGGCCATGGGGACAGCAATGTCCTGTTGCAGAGCTGTCCCCCTGAAAGCATCAGACAGTTCAGCACCAGGATCCAAGGCAGCAGCAGCAAGATGGGCCCCTGGGCTACGCAAAATCCTCCTGCTCCTGCCCCACAGCCCATTCCAGCCACCTTTCCTTTGCCTGCTCCCCCCAAAGTGCAGCACAAGCAACTTTTGCCTTTAACCCCCGTGCAGCAATAGCTAAAAACCACCCGACAGCAGCAGCCAAACAACTCCCCAGAGCACTAATCCCTGCTCTACGATTACACTTCGGGCCAGATGAAAAATTCATCACTACAGCACAGCCACCCTCATTAATCCCCCAAAAAGCTTCTCTTGTCTCTGCCCCCTCCCTCCCCTTTCCCCCCCCTTGGCTCCCCCCACTGCAGGGGTGTAGGAGACAGACAGAAAGGAGGGCCAGGACTTCTCCAGTCATCTTTGTCTCCTTCTCTGTTCGAGACAACTAATGAGAGCTGCGTGGGCGAATGTCTCCTGCGCCGTGTCAGATCTACCCTCACATGGATCCAGGCATGTGATGGGCGCACGGCGGGGGCTGTGGGGGGGTGTGTGTGTGCACACACATGTGCTGGAGGTGCTCACACCAAGCTGGGGGCCGAGCACACCCAGCAGCTGATGCACAGCCCTGCTCTCCCCCCCTGCGTGTTCAATCAATCCATTTATCCCCTTTATGAAGCTTCTGCAGGCTGGAATAGCTGTGCAGAAGGGGAGGGGGCTGTATCTTCCCCTTCCGTGAGTTTTCAGAGGAATGAACTTGATAGGATTCAAGCTTTAAGCTTTGTCCCCCCCAGATCTCTACCACCAGGCTGCCAGCCCTCTATCCTCCCTCTCCACAAATGCACCCTAGAAAGGGCAGCAGTGAAAAGCTTTTTTAATGGGAACAAGTTACGGACTCTGAAATCTGCATCTAATGCTGATGTTGTTTCTACACGTGTTGTTTCTACACGTTGTTTCTTGCTGCTTTGCTCCCCCATAAATGCTTTTCCTCAGTGCTAATCTACTCTTCTTCCCCTGGGTAGGCTGGAGAGGTTAGCTCTGCATCATGTGAAATGAGCTGGGCAGGTCTCAGACCTTCCCATCACAGTCACACAGTGGGAATGAGCACCCCAGGAGGAGCTCAGAGAGGAGGTGCTGGCACTCTGATAACGCTGCACTTTTCACTTCAGGGACAGCAGGAGATAGACAGATTGAACCCAGAGAAAAGAAAAAGATACCTGGTCCCACAGCAGAAAAGCTGAACCCCCCTGGCTGTTCATTGCTACGCATACTTCAATCAATCACGGGCCCAGATTTCTGGAGAAAAGTGGATGGTTGCTGAGGGGTGATTGGTGCTTTTCTGTCATCATGATTTTGTTTTGATTTTCAAGCTGAAAAGTCAGCCTCGTCAGAACACAGCATTGCCATAAGAATATGTAGATTTGTGCATCAGTTTCTCAAGAAAAACCAAACGAAGACAATACCCACAAGGTCATGTTAAAACTGAAGCAAAATCTGTTGGGTTTTTTTTCTTGAGCCCAATGCTCATTTGCTGCTTGGAAAACTTATGGACATCTTAATTTGCCAGTCTCCAGACTGTCAGCTCATCCATCCCTCCCAGCCTTAGGTATTTATCTGGGTATGAACTTTTTTGGATCCACTCAGCAACTACTTCCTCAGACTAGACTCTATATTAAAAACAAGTTAAAATTTTTATACTCAATTACCTAAGAAAGAGAACACCCAGCAAAAAATCCATTTACACGAACCTCCAGTGAATGCTTGGGCTAAAAATAAGCTCATTTCCTGCAGTTAAAGCTCATACCTGCTGCCGGAAACCTGAATCATGCTGCCAGCAAGATATCAATCTCAGAACATAAACAGCACCTTTGGCTTTTGAAAAGTATTTGGAGATCATTGGGTGGATCCTAATAGATTATAGAAACTGTCCAGGAAGGGCCAGGAATGGAAATGTAAGTGGCAAAGACAGCACAAATCAGAACTGGCTGGATTATCTGCCTAGGCTCAATCAGCAG
>NW_009954229.1:657380-667069 GCF_000747805.2 Chaetura pelagica | reverse complement strand
AGGAATCCATGGACTTCCATGGTGCCCTGTTGGTCTGTAGTGGGTGACCCACACTTTCCCTTGAGAAGACTTTAATTTCAGTCACTGGGAAAAGAACAGGCAGGTTCTAATTCCCACATGTGGTGTTAAGGTTTCTACCGAGCATCAAGAGCTTGGTGGAGGTGAGACATTAGGTGATGCTTCTGTTGGGAAGCAATGGACTTCTCCTACATGAACTGTCCCTTCCCTTGTGCTTCTGGTGGGCTTCTCACAGGAACAAGATCACCTTATTACAAAAATAGCTGGAAAATTTGAACATGCCACTTTTTGAAGCACGGTACCAAGTGCCTTTGCTCAGCTTCCAGCACATTCCCAAGTACAGCTGCTCCCTTCCCTTCTCCTTGGAAACATCTGGTTTGATGCAGGTTTCTTGATCTTCCCACCACCATTATGGCCATCCCAGAGTCTTGCTCTTCCCATGGTTAGAACCATTCATTTAATGTCCAGTCTAAATTACAAGGCCAGCTTCTCCCACATCATTGCTCTTTACAAAGCTCTTCTCCCTCCTTGGCACTTACTCTCAGTGTCTGCTACCACAAGCAGTGGTGCCTCCTCAGTGCTCATTTTGGTAGGAGAAGTGTCTCTTCACCAATTCCCAGCAGTCAGGCAGGTCTGGCTCTGGCTGACCTCGTGTGTGGCTTCAGCCTGAAACTCCCCTTGAGAGCCAGATCCCAGGACTACACATGATCTCCAGCAAAGGCCCTCCCACTCCCTTGTACAATGAAAAAACATCACAGATGAAACATTAGAGGAACAATTTTGCCTTTTTTTTTTTTTTTTCTTTTTTTTTTTTTTAAATCTCAGCTTGTTTATAAGCTGTACTGTGGTCCTTTGCTTTGATCTCAGATAGTGGTTTCTGTCCTCCTTTTCTGAGGGAGATGCAGTGAACATTTAAACAGGATGTGGTGTGTGTGCGTAGCACTGAGATAGCCAAATAAATGATGAAAGGAAAATAAAGAGGCCAGAGCCCCTTGTTTGAAGGATTCCCTTGGAGGCAGCTTCCCCTCACCACTTGGCAGGCAGCTACTCAATTTACTTTTTCCTCAGTGGGATTAATTACACGGCAGGCAGAATTCAAGGAGTGTGATGTCCAAACTTGAAGCTTTAGCATGACTTGTGCAGGTCAACACAACCCAGCTGAAAACCAGCACGTGTCATACAGCATGTTCAGTGCCCTACAGCAAGACCCACACCACAGCAATGGGCAGTGTCCCTGCAAGAACCCTCTCATCTTGGTCACTCTCAGTGGGCATTGCTCTGTGCTGCACCCCAGCAGAAGTGTCCAGCCTAGTGCTCACTGTCTCGTTCCTTTTCTGTAGACAACATGAACCCTGTGACTGGAGCTGCAGATGGAGGTTCCCTCTTTCATTGCACCATGTCATAGGTATGAAACAATTGAAGAATAAATAGGCTGGTCTCCCAGTCCTGCAATCATTTCTATTTTCCCAGCAGCCTAAATGCACTGGGCCATTTTTACTCTGGGATGTCCCATGGGAACTTCCCAGGTGAGCTGCACACAGGAGCAGCAGCAGCTACACAGACACGGGAAGCTCACATGGGTCACCTGCTGGGACAGATGCTTCTCAGCCCCTTGCTAAGGAGGGCACTGCCTGTTACCTACAGTTGCTTTCACACATAATTGGCTGTTTGTGAACCTCTCCTTGCCGTGACAGACTCCGATGTCTACTGTTATGTGAAGCATTAATTAACAGCAATTTTGCCTCCACTCAAGCTCCAAGAGAGCAGCCAGTGAAGCCTTCACACATTTAGATGCTGCTTTTGCAGCCTGCAGAGAGGTGCTCGTGTGCTCCCCTCTCTGAGCTCAGCCTACTTGTGCTGACCTTGAAGCTCAGGGGACTTCGCTGGTGGCTTTTCTCACGTTCCCCAACTGGAAGGGCTGTTGATCTGTTTTCACATCTTACAGTATGTTTCTGTGCTATTTTTTTGTTGTTTTTCAGTTGGTTTCCCAAGGAAACAAGGCTTACATGATTATCCTGTGTTTGTGTGTGAGAAAGACAGAGAATTCATCTCCTTCTAATAACTTTTAAACCTGCTGGGCAGCTGCACCCAAATTAGGCAGCCAGGTTAGAGATAATATCTTCTGTAGATATTATTTTGCTGCAAACAGGCTGCATTGAGACTAAAACCAGGGTATTGGTGTCCCTGCTGAGAAAGAGCTTGAACTAGCGAGAGCTTAACCCCACTGCAGCCATCAGGGAATGCACACAAAATGACCTTGCTGCACAGGGAGACCAGCTGCCCTGCCAACTTTGTGTAAAAGAAAATGAAGAGTGTGAAGTATTTATACAGGGCTCATGAGCATAAAATACAGCTAAGAAGGACAGAGCTAGGGAGGGAGCCACGCTGGGGGATCAGCTGTGGGGTGCAGACAGGGTCTGGCTCTGCAAATACTGATTGGAAACCCAGGTTTTCAATCCCTGACTCCACTGGAAGTCTGAGCCCTTTGATAAACACCAAAATGGCCTTAAGCCCCTACAGTTTGAAAATTCCAGCCTTCCCAAAGAATCTCTCTTTGTTACCCTCCTGCCACTGCCTCAGTGCATCTGCAGACAGACCACAAGGCTGCAATTAATTTTTTAACCAGCTTTCAAAAAATCTTTCAAGCAAGGGACCTTCCTGGTCCACCACATGTTCCCTGTCATGTGGGCCCCAGCTTTGATGTTTGTGGGGGAAAGCTGCTGGGCTGGGAGGGCAGCAGACAGCAGTTTGGTTGCATGTGTCATAGCAAATGAAGAAACAAAGGGTTTATCCAGCTCCTAAGTGGGAAGTTTCAGCAGATGACACACAGCACGAGGAGATTCCTCTCATTGCTGATTTATTCTTGGGCTTTCAGGTTGTTTTTTGTTTAGGTTATATTCCAATACACACTGAGCTTGGATTAAAGTGACTTCCCTCTCTCTATTTATGAGATGGCAAAGGATCAGGGTGCTACTGGCCTGTGCAGTGAGCAGCAGCTCTGCCCAGCGCTTTGCTTGCCCAACACATCCTATCACGTTCAACTAATTCTCTCCAAGGCTGTGCTGATGCTTCCAGCCTAAGAGGGCATTAGGATGGTCTGCCTCTAACTCCAGAGCCCCCCTCCTGCCCTGCTCTCTCCTTCCTGGGCCCTGGCCTTTGCAATAAGGAATAAATCACTGCAGTTTATCCCTGCACGGTGTTGTTTTGCACTACCAAAAGGGCTAATTGCTGGCCCTTCTGGCCAAAAACGTCCTTTCCAATGATGCTCCTGGAGCTCCAATGCAAACTCAGGCTCATCCCAAGCTCACTGAATAGCAGCTTCTGAACACCTGGAGCTGTGAACAGCTCCACTTTTCAGCCTTAGATGCAGGCAGGGTGAGCTGTGGGTGTTGGCACTTCAGGCTTTTGGATCTCAGTCTCATCTGCCTGGGCCCTGTCTCCGATGAACCTGCTCTCTCCCTCTGTTCCATGTTCCCACTTGGTAAAACCGGGATTCTGCTTGCAAAGTTTACATTTTGTTTTGTGCTAAGAGGAAATCTTAATGACCAGTCTCTGCCTGTTTGTCCTTTTTGCTCATCAGCCAAGCTGGCAGCAAGGAGCCCCCTTCCCTCCAGCCCCAGCCCATCGCCCGAGCTCTCTGAGCCATGATTTCTGTGCTTTTCCTAAGAGCCAAAGAGCACAAGACCCTGGCAGTGATTTTCTGCATTTATACCTTCCAATTAAAATTCATAACTCTGCTGGCTGCTAAAAATCAAGGACTGGCAGAGTTGCTAGTGCTATGACATATTGTAAACTTTTCCATCCCTGGTTAATCCATCAGCAGGGCAGTGAAAACGAGCTGGTTGCCCCTGCTCAAAGCAGCTTGTGACTTTATTCCTGCCCTTCTCAGATGATCTCCGGGTACCAACCCCCTTTTCTCCCACAGTGTCTTAACAGATGAGCATGATGGCACCTCAGAGCAGATAGTCTCAACCTCTGTTCAGCTTGGGAGATGGTTGCTTTGACTTTAGACTAAAGAAATCTTTGTGGGTCTAAAAGCTCATCCCACTTCCCCCCCGACAAGTATGCACATGGTTTAATAAATGATGCTGCCTCTGCCTACAAAACCTGCTGCAGTTTATCCTCAGGCTTCTAACAATACTGCCAATCCTGTTTCTGCTCTGCTCATGTTGCTCTCCTTTTTTTTCCCAGCTTGGATGGCAGAAGTTGGTGTGTTTGGAATTTACCTGCCAGGAGGTTGCTGTGATGGATACATTTCCAGAGAGGTAAAGGCCGAGCCAAAAGGATGGAGAGGAAAGCCCTGTGCCCCTCCTCTTGCACATACCATTGGTTTTTTCTTTACCCTGTGCCTCCAGGCTCCAGTTCCCATCCAAGAAAGGCAGGTGCTGTAGAGTGGGGTGTTTTTTTTGTGGTGTGGTTTTTGTTTGTTTGTTTGGGTTTTTGCTATGTTGGGTTTTTTGTGTGTTTGGGGTTTTTGCATTGTGGGTTTTTTTGTTTGTTTGTTGTTGTTTCGTTGTTTTAGTTGTTTGTTGGTGTGGCTTTTTTTTAGTTGTTTTTTTTGTTTTGTTTTGGGGTGGGTTTTTTTCTGTTGGTTTTTCTTTTTTGAGGGTGGGTTGATGGTTAAACATGATGATCTTGGAGATCTTTTCCAGCTGTGAGAATTCTGTGATCTTAAATGTCTTTTCCAACCAGAACAATTCTGTGATTCTATGATGGTACCAACTTCAAGTAACCTGTTCTCAAAACCAGTCTCAATACATCAGAACTCTCCAGGCTTGCTGGGCTGCAGCAGGAGGTGGTGGAGGAGAGCACTGCTCTTTATTATGTTGGTAGCACATCAGGTTAATTCTCCTCCAAGCTGTGCTAACTTACCAGCCTTGCAGCAATGAAGTATTTATGCTTGCAAAATGCATAATTTACCCATATGGAGCATTTACAAGCCACACTGATTTCTCAGGAGTATAAGCACATGTTCATCTAGGTACCCAGGCTCATATATTTAGCTGTATTAAAAGAGATGTGCTTTGATTGCATCTGATCTGTGGAGTGATGGAGCTCCCTGGCATCTATGACTTCTTGTCACTGTTATTTACCACTCTCCCAGTCTGAGTCATCTGCATTCTTTAGTAGTTATGCTTCCAGGTTTTCCTCCATGTCACTGATGCAAGTATTGACATCCCAGCATTGACTGGGATGAGAAGCCATCCCTGAAGGCCAGCACTGGGCACAGCCTCACTTGGTGCTGCCTCTCTCAGAGATTACACCCAAGGATCTATCTGCATGCACTGACAAGGAGCTGCAGATGCTTTGCCAAAGATTTCAGGGGAGGTACAAGTCAGTCCCAGGAGAGTTGTCACAAATTATTCCATAAATTAGATCCTGTTGAGCTTTTGCTCGACTGCCAAGATCTTGCCCTGGAGGTAAGGCAGGGCGGAAGCAAACAGTTCTCATCTCATTTCATGGGAAATTTACTTCTTCAGTGGGTTTTTGCAGTGGAAGGAATGCTCATGTGGAAGGAGGTTAAGCAATCAGCACACTCCCAGCATCCCTGTCATTGCCTGGAACATCTATAACCTGATGAGCAGAAATGTCTTTCCAGGTACAATGGAAAATAATTTAAAAATATATTTGATACTGTCCAGAGAGATAATTAACACCAGAATCAATTTGGCCTTGCATAAGCTTTTTCTTAGTAAATAACTGAGCCATTAACCTTGAGAAGGTCAATACAGGGTCCTCATTGAATTCAAGTAAAGCAACATTTAAAGCAATATTTAGAAGCAATTTATTAGTATTTTTTTCATAGCTTCTTAATACACTCTTGGCTCCTGAACTATGACACCAAATCAGCCTTTTTGCTTCCCTTGCCACCTGCCCAGCACCTCCATCCTCTGCTCCCCTTCTCAGGGACTGTCAGGAATTTGGAAATGAGGTAAGAGCACTGAAGAAGCAGAAAGGCTCATCTTTCATCCAAAGAAAGCCTGAGTGATGCAGGTAATTTGGGGTCAGATTTCTTCTCATGGTCCAACACAGAACACATCATTTTTTGGTGGAAAGAGAAATTTTTCAGCAAGGCTTAAAAGTCTTACTCAAACCTCAGAGAAGTCACCAACCACACCAGCCCATACTGAGTGCCCAACCCAAGACCTTACAGGAACAGTGACTGAAGTAAAAAATATCCCCTTCTAATTAACACAAGTACTGAAAAAAGAGATTTTTCATGCACTGAGTAGGAAAATAAATGGTAAATAAATAATGTGGGGCTGTAAAACCACCGTATATAAGTGACATGAAAACAGGTTTCATTTTGATTTAGGTTTTTGTAATTTATTTTCTTTTTATTTTTTTTTCATTTTCCTTTTTTCTCTTTTTTTCTCTTTCCTTTTTCTTTTTTCTCTTTTTTCTTTTTTTTCCCCTTCTTTTTCTTTTTTTCTTTATTTTCCTTTTTTCTATTTTTTCTGGGTTTTTATTTATTTACTTATTTAAAGCTAAAATTGACTCTTCCCTTTGTCCTGACTGAAGTCACTGTTTCTGTAAGGCCTTGGACTGGATACTCAATAAGGGCTTAGTATTACAAGACGTTAAGGTGATGTACCTGTTCCAAAGTCACTTCAATATCAGAAAAACCTTATCTGGTCCACTTTACTCAGTCAGCAGTCCTGATCCACCAGGAGTGGGTACCAAGCTATGCTGAAGGCAAAAGGAAGCCAGAGGAAACCAAAGGCATATCTGAGGAGAGCTCACTGGGAAACAGAAGGCAGACACAAAGGGTCTCTTGCCCCCCCGAGGACCAAGCACAATGCTGTCCTCTTCTGGAGCACAGCCATGAGTCCCAGCACATCTCTGGAGGCAGAGCCCCCATCTCTCCTCATACCTGGCCTACTTCCAAATCACCCCCCCTGAAGGCAGCCAGACCACCTCCCAGTATCCTCCTGTAACTGGTGGATCAGCAAGCATCAGCTCTCCACTCTTTGCAGGAGTTCAGGAACTCTTGCAAAGAATGTAGAGCCACAGGGCAGGAGGAAGAGCTGCTGCTGGGTGCTCAGGACACGTCCTCTCCTGGAGGCTGTCTCATCCATCCAGGATTTTGCCTCCACATCCATGAGGGATTTCTCCCATTTGAGATGGGAAGAGCTGGGTCTGCAAACTGAGCAGCTCTGAATGCCAGAGGGGAAGAAACAGCTTTAGTCATCTGAGGAGCTTCCCAAACTGCATCCCCTAAAAAATACCCCCTTCCAATTAAGACAAGTATTGAAGCCAGAGATTTTTCATAGTCTGAAAACAAAAACAAGTGTTAAATAATTTGGGGCTGTAAAACCACCATATGTAAGTGACATGAAAATAGGTTTCATTTTGATTTAGGTTTTTGTAATTTCTTTGTTTTCTTTTGTTTTCTTTCTTTCTCTTAGTTTTTTCTTTTGTTCTTATTTTTCCTTTTTATTTTTTCTTATTTTCCTTTTTATTTTATTTTTCCCTTTTTTTCTTATTTTTCTTTTTTCTTACTTTTTCTTTCTTTTTCTTTTTTTTTCTTTCTCTTTCTTATTTTTTTTTTTTTCCCCCCTTTTGTCTTTCTTTTCTTATTTTTTCCAGCTGTGGGCAGCCTCCACCCAGGCTCTTCTCCAGCAGGACACCCAGCCAGGTGTTGGGATGGGATCCTGCCCAGATCTCTGGCTGCACGGCCTCACTCTGCTGAGGAAAGGACAGTGTCCTGCTCCTGGCTCTCTGCTAGACCCAGCCTTACAGCTGCCTTTGTGTCTGGTTCTTGTCCTTGGGCCATTTCTGGATTGCAGAGAAGATAGGTATTTGCAAATCATGCAACTGAGTTCTCCCAAAGTGACTTGTGTTCCTCAGCACAGTATCAATCACCTCCTACTTTTCTATTGCTCCTTCAACAGCATTATTGGCATTTCAGTACTATGAATTAACAGAATCAGAAAATTAAATTATTCACTCCACAAGTGTTTTTGCAGCTTCATGGTATTCTTGTTCATTTAAGTAAAGCCATTCCTTGAACATGTTTGGGCAATGCTGTAGCAGAATAATTACTGTAATTGTCACAAATTGTTAACTCAGCAGGTGACACAGTGAAGGGCAGTTCAGAGATACCTGCCTGAACCAAGGAGCTCCAGAAAACAGTATCTTCCTCTGAATAAATGTCACAGGAAGCTTTACATTTCATCTTGATCTTAGCAACTTTGGATGCCTTTAATTTTTCCAGTCGTGCATACAATTAGCAAGTGAGGCACCTGCCTGAAGTGGCTGAGCAGTCAGTCATCCTGTCTGCTACAGAGCTGAGTTGGAGCTACCTTTGCTCATGTGCTTTTACCATATCCATCTACTTCTGTGCTCACTTAAGGACAGGAGACACTGAAAATGTCAGTCAGGCTTTGCTGTGATTGCTGCTCTCGTCAGAGATGTCTTGATAACACCAATAACCTTCCTGCCCCCCCTTGCTGTGTGCCTGCACCGTGTAACACGAGGCACCAGAGCAGCCAGCACAGCCTGGATTTCTCTTTTGGTCAAACCAGCCCACGCACTGCTTGTTTGGGAAAGTCATTCTGTAAAATTAAATGAGAAAAAATCTGGAAACCAAATCTCTGCATCAGAAAAGCCTTTCCTTTAGTGAAGGTCAACTCTGAGGCTAAGCAGACACAGCCCTTTCTCAGCTACCACTTCTGGGTAGTAAACAGATAAGACTAACAGTCTTTAACTGATTTTACATCTCATGCAAAGGATTTCCTGCAAACTCCTTCCTCAGGCAGTGGCTGTTGGAACTTGAAAATTTTAAGGTGATTTTTCAATTTTTATTTTTATTTTTCCCCCCCTCCTGAAGTCAGAGGTTTCCACTCTGATGGATGTTTTCTCATTTTCTGATTTCTTTTTTAGATACTGCCTCTCTGCATTCCTATTTTTTTCTCTCTTCACTGTTTTCAGAGGACAAGGGGGACAGGTGAGTAAAACCAAAATTTTTTTTTTTTCTTCTTTTTTTCTTTTTCTTTTTTTTTTCTTTTTTTTCTTCTTCTCTTTCTTTTTCTTTTTCTCTTTTTCTTTTTCTCTTTCTTTTTCTTTTTTCCTTTTAATTTCTTTCTTTCTTTTTTTTTTTTTATATATTTTTCTTAATTACAATTTCCAAAAGGAAGGCATATATTTGCAATTCAGATCCCTTCAACCTCAGTTACCTGTAGACTGTTACCAGCTGTGACAACTTTATTGTGACAGGGAGATCTGCTGAACAAACTGGGACATTCAGTGCAATACACATGGGCCACTGAAGATCTCCTTTCTCTATTTTTGCCTTTACAATTTCTCTAAATTCCCAGCGAGTCTGGAAAGCCTTCTGCAGAGTTCTGGAGCTGGTGGCCAGCTAGGAAAGGGCTGGAAGGAAGGCAGTGCAAGAACTCCAAGCAGGGGAAATTCCTCATCGTGTTATACTCTTTGTTTGGAGTAATGCTGGAAATAAAGCACTGCTCTTCCAAAAGCAATGTGCTTTTAAGAAGCCAGGCTCTTTTGAGCTAACCCAGTGCCCGGGCACATGACAGTGTAAAGGCCAAATTCTCATTCCTCTCATGCTGGGCTAAGAGGGGGTCATGTCCCAGCCAGGCACAAATGTGACCAAGTTTAGGGCCTGGGACATCAATGTTTTTTCCCAGAAGACTCCTACAGACACTCTT
>NW_009954229.1:650717-657366 GCF_000747805.2 Chaetura pelagica | reverse complement strand
CACTCTTTCTGATAATTACAGGGATGATACTTTACAGTAATGATGACATATTACTTTTGAGAGTGATGCTTTCACAAAATTAACAGCAATTGTGTTTAAAAGAGCAATTTGGAGGCTGGCTGTGCAGGTACGTTACCCAAAATACCTGTAAAGACAGTCAGATAAAATAACTGGAACATCACTTGGGCTAGTATGATGCTCTGGGGGCAGCCAAAACACTTCCCCTCCCCACCCCCAATAAAACCTTTAAGCCCAACCTAACAACTTCCCCAGGGAGCTGACAGCCCGCCCCACATGGACTTTTTCTTTAAATAACTTAATGTGCAAAAGTAAATACTTGATTTCATCTGACAATAGCAAGACAGATGTTTTGCTTAAGGATAGGAATGAGTCAGGCTCTTCTCTGCCTTCACTGCGATCTGTCCTTGGCTACTTATTTCGGAAGTAACAATCCCTGCAAGCATGGACTTGGAGGTCAGCTGGAGGTTGGGGATAGGACTGTGACCAAATGCTGTCTGAGCAGCTCTTCACTTGGTTAGATCCAGGCAGGCTAGTTTATGAAAAGGAGTCCACACAGCTTATCCAAACGAGCAGGATGAACTGTGAGCTTGCCTGATTTCTACTGCCTAGTGCTTCATTTTTGGCTGCTCCAAGCCTTCAGAGTGGCCCAGTCCCCAGAAAATGAAACAAGGCTCCATTCAGGAAAGGCACCCAGATTGGAACATTTGCATGAGCAGGGAGTATGGACAGCCTGTTTTTCAAGAGAAGAAAAAAATAAAGGAAAATATCAAAAGGAAAAGGTCAGACAGAGTGTAACTGTTCCCTGTACCATGATGGCTGCATCGTGAACCTTGTCTAAGAAGAGTTAAAGGACATAAAACCTAGAGAGTACAGATTTAGTTTGCAAATTAGAAAGTTTTTAGTCATCAAAGGAGTGGATTTTTGGAGAGTCTCCTCACTGCAATAATGAGGGCAGGATTTCAGGTGCATTTATGGACAGTTCTGAGTAATACAGCTGCTTGCCACAGCTGGGGCTGGTCACCACAACCAGGAGGACTCCTCTGGTCTTGTTCCTTACATGCCCTGTGCTGCTGGGCAGGATGCTGAGGAGATCAGTCCCCAGTCCCTCCTTGGTGACCTGCCTGGGGAGCAGAGATGGACCCCGGCATCTTTCACACACACTTCTGAGATCAGAAAACACCCTGCATCCTGTAACTAGGACAGTAAAACAAAGCAAGGAAGGCAGTAAGCCTTGTCAAATACTTTTCTTCTCTGCCTCTTGCTCTGTTTTTGGGGCAACCTGAAGAATCACTCGAGACAGGGAGAGGAAGCAGTCACTGCTGAGCTCATGCTCAACTCCTTTACTTGTGACTTCTGTTCATTTTTATACAGGAGCAGGAGGAACTTGTACTCTCTGCGCTTTTTTGGAATGTAAATACATTGAACACTTCATTCAAGCTGCAAAAACCCTCAAACATTGGTGTGCCCCCAAATCAGTTCTATTTATTCTGGGAGAGAGTCCATTTTGCTTTGGACTGTGCTTTTGTTTCTCTTGGAGCTGCATGACATTGCACAGCTTTTCTAAGGATAAGATCACAGACTATGCTCTGTGAAGATTAAGGGGGCTCGTTCATGGGGATACTGTGGTTTTGTTAATGGACAAAAAAGGAGATTTTTGTGAGCTCAACTTACATACAAAATGAATGTACATTACTGTGTTCTAATTGCAAATAGCTTGGCTGGGGCTTTAAAAGCCTTTCATTCCAAGTCCAGGGTTTGTCAAATGTCTTTTAATACTAACCATGGTTATAAAGTGCACGTTATTATTGTTAATACTTACAGGAGCCCTTTCAGCTATTGCCCTGCTCCCACCCAGTCCAGCACAAACACCCTCCCTCGCACCGAGAACTGGAAACAACAGAAATTCAAAGGGACTCAGGTAAGAGGAAAAGAACTGGTTTCACGAGGACTGTGAAGCCTGAAAGAACTCTGAAAAGACTGAAGACCCGGGACTCCATAATCTGACTACAGACCCCCCTCCACCCCTGTCTCACACTGCTGAGCTCGCAGAACTTTACCCTTTTACACTGACTTTCCATATTTTTTTCCTTTTTTTCTTTTTTAAGTTTTCACAGAAAAAACAACCCCCCTTAACTTCACACACCAGAATTGCAGAGGAAGGTTTTGCTTTTCAGTGCTGCCAGAGCAGATTTTTCTGTCTCCTCCTGGCCAGGAGTGGGCAGAAGACCCTTGGATGAGCACCCTGCACCATCCTTCCCTGCCCATTGCCAGTACCTTTGGGAAGTGCAGAATGGCTGTTACCCCATGTAACTAGGACAGTAAGATCCTGATATCCAGAGATCAAGACAGAAACCTGGATGGAATTCAAATGTCTCAGTCTATGAAGGATTAGGATTTCCAGTGAGACTCCAGTGAACTTTTAAGTGTTGACATCATCTTTGAAAGTACTCCCAGATTGCTGCAGGACTTTGTACTTTGAGTGACTTGACCAAGGCCATGAGGAAAAGCCTGCAGCACAACTAGGCATTAACTCAGGTGCTCTAAATCTGTGTACAGCCCTTTAGATCTGACAGATCCTGGTTGCTGCCATGCTCCAGGTAGGTCCACAGCTCTTTTTCTTAACACCAGGTTAAGCATCAGCCCACAATATCTCTTTAGGAAGCATTATACAGCAACCAAACAGTAAAATGTAGAGAAAAATATTAAACCCCTTAATTGCTATTTGTTTAATTAGTTGTGAAATGGTTGAATAAGAAGTCTTACATTGATCTAAAGCAGACAAAGAACATTGATTAACAAATATTTTCTGGAGATGGCCGCATGGACACAAGAGGAGCAGGGAGAAACTGAGGCAAAGGATGAGCTTGAAGCCACTCAGTGCATTACAACACAGCAAGTAACATCCACAGCCCTGTTTGGTCATGTAACTCCACCACAGCAAATTAGGAATGGAGTTGAAATTAAATACAAACCACATGTAATGTTATTCAGTAAGCAGGATACAATGCAGTGTAAGAGCCTGATATTGTATATGAACCCTCGGAATTGCCCATGCTGACAGCAAAAAAATACCTGGCCTATAGGGTTGAGAGAAGAGACATTTTTGCTCTGCAGAGTCATAATCTGATATTTTTGCCAGAGACTTAGAGATAAAACAATCCAGGAGAAAATGTCAGTCCTCTCCATGTACATTAAGTGCCATTTACATAAATTCAATGCTGTGAAGGATTGATGTACGATCTTGTTCATGGCTCACATGTTGTCTTCTCCTGTCACCCCGGGAGTGAAGCAGGAGGTGATCCATGTGTCAATCCATCCACAGTCTTGTGTGGCCAGGCCAACGTCAGCCCTCAGCTCTGGCCCTGCCAAGGACACTCTGAGTGTCTTCAAACTAAATGGCCAGGCTCCAACCTAGGCAATCCTCTGGGTATTGAATATACTCTTCTAACCAAATGAAAAAGCAGAAATTTCTGCTTAAACTACACCCAGACACTGCATCTGACATCACTGCAGCTGGAGATGACAGGCATCACCTCTTTCCTTGGCTGTACAAGGGCAGCAAGGGCAGCCTGAATTTTTAAGCTGTTCGGTGTAAGTTAGGAAAAAACCCAATTGTCTGAGAAATGTGAGACCCCGCAAGAAACTGTGTGATAAGATTATGAATGTTGCAAACTGCATGAAGTGTCCACAAGAAACTCGGCTTTATTGTTTCCCAGGCTGAGAACTCCTAATTGGAAATACCCTCTTCCAGGCTTGTCCAAACCCTAATGAGAACTGATGAATCCAGCAGGAGAGGGAAATCTCCTAGTCAGCAAGTCTGATTGTCTCCTTCCACAGTAGCCTCAAACATGCCAAACTCTGCCTTAAAACACGAGAGGTTGCGGGTCTAGAGGGACTTCAGGCTTCCTTCTAGCCCTTTCAAATGGACAGCCTCATTTGTCTGAATCTTTCTTGGCCTCCAGGGAGATGAATAAAGCAGCAACCTGCACGTCAGCAGTTCCTGGGCTGTCTACCACTGTGCCTCTTGGCTGCAACAGCTGCTGTGGAGAATGTGTCTGGCTGTGCCAGAACCAGCCCACCTTTCAGATGTGTGGAGATTTCCTCTCCTTTTTGCAAGACTTCAAACTTCTCCTTATACCTTGGACTCCCTTGGCAAAGTATTTCAGTTTGAGCTTTTTCACTTTCTTGACTGCTGGTCTAGCAAAACAAACTCTTGTTTTTACCCCGATTCTTTCTTCCCCCAGCCCCTCAAAATAAACTAACAACAAAAAAAGCCAGATGGCACAGAAATGTCAATGGTAGTTTAATGGTAAATGTGAGAAATAAAACAGAGGAGGGAAAAGCAAAGAAATTTGTAAGCAGTCCCTCTCCATCCAAAGCAACCCCAGGAAGCAGATTCTCCAGAGACGCAGTTCTTCTGGATTGGAACATATGGCAAAGAGATTTTCTATTTTAAATTCACAAGTGAATGTTGGAACTTTCAAGCCAAAATCAATACTCTTTTTTTTTTTTTTAATTATTTTTTCTGTTTTTTTTTCTCTTCCCCCCCCCCATTTTTTTTTCTTTTTTTTCCCCCTTTTTGTGTTTCTCTCTTTTTTTCTTTCTTTCTTTCCACACAGCAACAATTAGGGCCTTCTACTGTGTCCTCCTTCAATAACTGAAAGGGCCAGAAGTGAAAACTGAGGCCTCCCAGAAGTGAGTGGCAAAATTCCTCATGTTTACCAGAAGCAGGCTTACTGTTTGACCCTGCCAGGCTTTCTCACTCAGAGAAGTCACTCAGCTTCCACGCACTGAAAGCAGCAGAATCCCATCTAAGATCCTGGTGGCATTACAACCACACTCCAGGACCCCATGTCCTCCGTGGGCAAGTGACAGGTTACTCTCATTTTAGAGTAAGTTTACTGAATTCTTGAGGTTCAAGAATGAAATCTTCACACTTCTAGAGAACGTGCCTCTCCTGCTTCTCTCAAGCTGGCTGGATCCTGGCCTGCATCAGGAACTGTGTGGCCAGGAGGAGTAGGGAAGTGGTGGCGCTCCTGTACTCAGCTCTGGTGAGGCTGCACCTCAAATATTGTGTTCAGTTCTGGGCCCCTCACTATAAAAAAGACAAGGGGCTGGAATTCAGAGGAGAGCTACCAAGCTGCTGAAGGGTCTGGAGAACAAGTCATATAAGGAGTAGCTGAGAGAACTGGGGTTGTTTAGTCTGGTGGGTTTTGTTTGGGTTATTTTTTGTTCTGGTTGGTTTCTTTGGGTGAGAGATTTTTTTATTTTTTATTTTTTTTTATGCTGAGGGTTGGACTCTTGGTGATCTTACAGGCCCTTTCCAACCATGAGGATTCTGTGGTTCTGGCACTTGGCACCACAGAGAGGAGGTGCGTGTTAATGTGTCACCTCCCATGTGCTACCTGTCCACTAACATCCCTCTCTGTCAGGTAACAAGTGTGAACCTCATCTCCTTTCCTCAGCAATGGCAAGCTCAAAGCAACCAAACTGCTAACTTATCCTGTGAGCTGAGAGCCAGCAGAGTGGAGAGCCCTGCTTCCATCCCAGGAGCCCAGCAGCTCCTTTTGCACAAGGCTTTTCCTTTCCATCAGCCTTTTCTAAGCTGCCTTCCACTAACCAGCTGTGAAATATTCTGTCTGAGCTGCTGCTTTCCCCCACCACAGCAGAGGCTGAGTTTCAGTCTCCGCTGGCTTGAATCTGACAAATTTCTTATTAAAATTGTTATCAATGTGTATCTGGCCTCAGGACTAGGCCAGCAGTCATGATGCAGCCTAGGGCCCTTTGGGAAGAAAAGTATTTTTAAAATGTAGGATGGTGTTATTAGTGATAAGAAAGGCATTATAGTGTATAAAATTAGGCTGCTGGAGACATCCACCTCCTGTTCCTTATGCACTGTGACATCCTTATGTGTCCGTGCTCTTATCTGCACCGAATTTAGTTTCATTAATAAATTGGAATAAGTCCATCGCTCTTAATTATTCATTATTTCTTGTAGCTTGTTAAGAACAACTGAGATGCTTAAAAACTTGCTGAGTAAAAGCCCCAGCCAGGCCCCCCTGGCAGCCCCTCCTGCCCGCAACCCGGCCCGTGGCTGGTGCTGCGATGCTGAGCAGCAAGACCAGAGCAGCTCCTTGCCTACCAAAACCTCCATTATTTGCTTTTAAGCTTCCCAACCACCCTGCCCAGCCCTGGGAACGTGAGCTCCCTCACAGCAGGCACCGATGCCTCCCGTTACAGCTCTGCTGCTGGTAGTTCTGTCAGAGGGGAGGCAAGGGCTCCCAGACCTCGGCGGGGCTTGCAGCGAGCATTTCTATTTAAAAAAACCCCATTATTTTAAAACATGTGAAGCCAATTTCTGAGAGGCTTCCAAGAGAAAACGGGTTTCTATTCTGCAGCCACACAGGAAGAGGCAGGAACCCGGAGGGAGCAGAGACGACCCGGACCAGGACTGACAGACACGCCTCGCCGTGTCCCTACAAAATGAGCGCTCTGCTGCTTCTCTGCCCTCCTCAGGGCCAAGCAGCAGCCCGCAGCCTGGAGCCCCTTTCACAGCAAGCAGAAAAACCAGCAACACGACGGCAACTACGGCGCAACGAAGGAAAAGCCGCACAGAACAAAGAACCGA
>NW_009954229.1:615904-650542 GCF_000747805.2 Chaetura pelagica | reverse complement strand
GGGGGTCTCGTCGCTGCGGGGCGCGGAACGACGAAACAATATCTGCAGTATTTTAAAGCGGGAAACCAGAAGTGAATTGAAGCGAGGGTTTCCAGTAGCTCAAATCCTATCCCTGTTTGGAATCACTGTCGGCTTCTGAGCGGGCAGTGAATGAAGCCCAAACTGTGGGGAAGGACGAGCGGACTCGCTTGTATTTACTGCAGAGGAACGAGCCAGTCGAACGAGACAGACTGTGGGTCTGTGTGTCTGTGTGAGGCTGCAGATGCGCAGCACGGAGTTCACTGATAATGGGGTTAATCCTTCTCTTTGGAAAAAAAAAAAATAATCGGATGGTAGCACCTTTAAATTGGCTCTTGGCAAGTACTCTGTTATTGCAAGAGACCAGTTAAATCAAATCAAGCTCACGAGTGTCTCAAGGCAGGGATAAACAGTTCTCGGCCCTGTCTGGCTTGTCAGGAAGGTGATGGGGGGGTGATCAGTCTGCTGTGCATGAGGTTCAAGTCAGCAAACTTCTAATTAGATTCAGCCTAGTGTTTTGTTTTCTTTAAAATACTTTAAGGGAAAAAAAAAGAAAGAAGAATAAGAAGTGTGAAGGGAGAAAAACGTCCCCTGCAAGCAGAACTGAGGGCAGGCAGGGAGCTGGGCATGGTGCTGTGCCCTGGCACAGCCAGGCTCCAGCCTCCCTCGCTCTGCTGCTCTCACCTGACTACAATTTAAAGCCTTGTGTGAGGGTTTTAGAAAGGCTTTAAACAACATATTCATCTTTTTGCTGTCGGTAGTGGGGAAGGCAATTGAGTCTTCCCTATGAGACCCATTTAAAAACTGTTTGTTATTAAAGACTCACTAAACCCCCCTTAACACTTGAGATAAAATGATACCTATGTGGGATTCTCATTATGTCGAGGAACACAAATAACTGCCTCATTGTGTTCAGAGGGATCTCACTGCTGCTTAAGGAAGACTGCACCAGAGTCACTGCTGATCCTCTGGAGAGGGGTAGCTTGCTGTTACCAGAATATAAGTGACTTTTGCTCCAAAGGCAAACCAAGGATGGACTGTTTGCCAATGACCACAGGGACTTGTGCATTAATGTGGTCAGGACTTGTCCCAAACTCTTCGGTGTTCGCAAGGACATACCGAAAATACCAAGACAAATCTTGAGCCTGTTGGGAACTGCACTCCCACAGTCAGACTCCTCTTAATCTGAGAGATCTGAAACTCTGGGCTGCCAATTGATCTGTATTTGACTCTCTAATAGCTCTGAAAGATCTCTCCTGCATTGGCTCGACAAGAGTCGCTTCATCATGCTGGTTGGATCAATTGAATCCTGCTGATAACTCTGCAGTCTTTGTTACTTTCTCTGCTCTTTACATGGAAAACAAATGTGAAATAGGATCCTCTAAAGATTTTAGGGGGGAAAAGTACAATATCCGGTATTAATATACTTAGACATTATCTCAGCATCTCGGTGGGGACTGACTTCACCTGATTCTTCATTTGGTACATTAATACTTTTCCAGATCAGGTTACATAATTAATAAATCTTCTGTGTTACGGAGCGTTTTGTTGTGCTGAAGAACATAACAATAAAACAGCCTTCTGTAACTTTTTTAAATACAAATTTTCTTCATTAAAAAAAATATATTTAAAAAAAATCCTTCAATAGCAAAACGCTACTCGCATCACCTGTGTAGGATTGTTAAATACCTGTTGCCTTTCCAAAGATAGTTGGGGTCATTAACAGCACCTGGAGTATTGGACAGAAGCTGGAAGTCACAGATGTGATTTTCAGATGACAGAGCAGACAGCTGGATTTAAAAAAAAAAAAAAAAGACAAAAAAAAGACAAAAAAAAAGGACAAACAAACCTACCCCAACAAAACCTGGAAGGCAATATTTCATACAGAAACCAAAACCATCCATTACAGACATTCAGGGGAAACTGAGACTCAATAATGCAGAAAGCCAGTGGCCAATGTCACATGGGTCCAATATTGTCATTCCCCAGGCAAATACTAGATCCTTTATGTTTATCTCACCATGAACATGCTCTTTTTTTTTTTTTCTTTTTTTTGGGGGGGGGCGGGGGGGCATGGGCAGGAGGGAGGTTGGGGTGGGAAGGGGAAGGTGGGAGGTTGAGGGTTGGTCACGACTTTAACTGCACTACCTGTGTCTAGTAACTTTGCCCAGACAAGCTGTTAATCTCCTTTCCCTCTGTTCTTCTACACTCTGTTCATTACTTGCTCTCACAATCTTTAATAACCTTTATTTCTGTTCTGCCTGGCTGCTTTGTTAACACTGCATTTATGAATGGCACGTGCAGGTGTTTTAATAATGGCAAACCATTCGTTTGCCATTATTAAAACATGTCTTTCCATTTTTTATCAGTTTGTAAAAAAGTCCTGGTATGAGATGCAGTTCCTCTTGCCCTCGCTCTCCCCACAACACCACAAAGGCTGCACATCCCCTTCCTTGTTTCACATTCCAGTTCCAACAAAAGTCAGTGACTTCTGATTGCACATTTGTGTCACCACCTTTCTAAACTGGCTCTCTGTGTTAGCAACCCTTGAAAGGAGCTGGCAGCTTTCTGCCAAAGATTGATTGGTACCAGCAGCCGGGGGGTGGGTGAGATGAGACAGTCGTCACTCAGCCGATCAATTAAAGTCTGGGCTGGTAGTTTGTTTTTTAAAACAGATAATGGGTTATTTTGTACACCCAGGGCAGGACAGCTCATCTGTGCACTCTGCACCCAACTCCTACAAGCCACATTTTGAATCAAGGCCAGAACAGCACAGTGAGGTTACAGGCATGCCCAGGTTTTCAGTATTTGCTTAGTGTGATTATAATGTCTGAAATGAACTCCCGAGCCATCGTGCTGCAGGGATCATTTAACACACTTGCTGGCCTTCCTGGCCTTTGGAACCAGATACGAGGAGACAATTGCTCTTGGCAACAGATCACCCCACTGTAATCTTCAACCTCCCAGATGTACAAGGAGTAACTGAATGGGATTATGATGACTTTAAATTGGCAGAGACTTGTTCTCTATTCTGTTTCATCTGAAAATGAAAATAGTCCAGCCTGGCATTGGCCTGCACAATAACCTGGATCTATTATGAAATTTCCACTCTTCCAATCTGGAAATGTGTGTTTTGTTCAGACAACCTGGGAAAGCTACTGATGGTGACAGATGACAAACACAACATGTTTTCTGGGGCTTTTTTTTCTCTGGTATGATTCCCCTCAGGTACTGCTTTCACCTGAGTCCTGCAGGTTTTACTGGTTGCCATCAGGAGCTCTTCTGAGCCTCCTGACTCATCCCTCCTGAGTTGTACGGGTTGCACAGGTCTGGGGTAGAACACACCACCCTCTCACCTTCCAGTTCCACCACAGGTGAAGCTCTGTTCTGTTTTCACCTCTCGATTCTCATCCCCTTTTTCTTGGCAAAAATGTTCGTTTCAGAACGAGAACATCTAGCCATGTTGTAGCTGAGAGCTTTCTTTTACTTTGGAACAAGTGTGTGCAGCTTTTCTTGGTATTGGTGGGAGGTTTGAATACATACTTAATATCAAAAGGTTATTTAAAAAAAAAAAAAAAAAAGGAAAAAAAGAAAAAAAAAAAAAAAGGAAAAAAAAAAGGAAAAAAAAAAAAAAAAAAAAAAGGGAAAAAAAAAAAAGGCTGATGATTCTTGTAGCCCAGCTTTGAGGCACATGAAAGGAACCTGATTGTGAAGCCACGCTGAGCTGAGAATCAGGCCAGAAAGTTACACACCCAAAATACTTGTTTCTTTTTATAAACCCAGCTGAAACAGCTAAAAGATTTTAGAGAAGCAAACATGTATTTGTTATCTATGTCATGTTTGTAATGGCAGTCCTCTGCTTTCCTTTATTTCCTCACCATTTACATATGAACGAGACATCATATCACTGGGTAGCTTTACTTCTCCAAAGCACTGTCAAGTATGTTGACAAAATTTTGAGGCTTTTAAATTAAATCTTTTCACTAAACACATCATTTGTCATTTGGTTTAAGAAGGAACTGATGTAAAGATATGGGGAGGGCTTTGAGAGCAGGCAGCACAGCAGAGCTAAAGCCCAGAAGGTTCCCACTTTGGCTGCTGGTCTGCCTGAGAAAGCAGCAGTCACATTTCTCTAAAGCCTCCCCAAATGCAACAGATCATGTCCAGCAACAGGCAGGTCCAGAAGAAGGCAACTTTGTCATCTGCAGCAATGGTTTAGGCTCATTGAGAGACATTTAACATCTATTGCTTCGTGTTGAGCAAGAAATTCTGCCATTTAGGTACTACGTAATTAACATAGGGTAATCTAAAGGAACTCTTTGGGGCAATTTATGTTGGATGAAATAACTTACGTAGGACAATATTTTTTTTTAATGCCTGCAGATCTAATCCTTTCATATTATCCCTCTCATTTACCTGTTGCTTGTTGCTAGGGATGTGGGCAGGGAGGAGGCTGGTGAGGAGCTCCATGTCATGCTGCTAATTGTTTGGTGCATCTTTATGAGATGTGTCCCTCTGGCTCTGATGTGCTCACAGCTATCGCTGGAATCAATCCCTCTGGCTGAAGTGGGGTTATTGCTGATCCTCTTCTCTCTCCTCGAGACTGTGAGTCATGGGCACAGAACCTGCATGGGCCTGTGTGAGGGAGAAGCACCAGCCCTGGGGATAGTCCTTCTTCATGCAAAATGGAACAGATGGAGACCATGCGAAGGAATTACAGTCTGCTTAGGACCCAGCACATCCCTGCACAGATGAGTACAGTAAATCCCTGTGCAGTGCCTAGTTGCAGAAGAAAGACTGTCAGATCGCGTTTGTGCTTTGAAGAGATCCCAAAACTAGAACACAACCAGCAGCGTTTGCATTTTAGGCTTTGTTTTGATGCAAAGAATGTGCATCCAAGCATATGGTTAGTTACCAAACCTTCCTGAGGACTCCACAGGCAGAAGGAGGAACAGAGAAGCATGGGATCCATTAAAAGCAAATGATGGGAGAAAAGCAGTCAGTGGCGGTGTTAATAAAGCATTGCTTGCCATCAAAGCTGGATTATTTCTCCAGCTAATCAGCTTCAGAGCATAAAGACACTCTGGAGCAAGCATGATTGATGACAGAAATCCTCTTCGCACTATTGTAGTGAGAAGGGATGTCTGTAATCCTTGCTGTGGTGTTACCCTAAAACTCAGGCACTGGAACAAGCTGGGGCAGATAGCAATGTGAACCTGAGCAACAATAATCTCTGCACACCTCAGGATGCTTTTTTTAAATATTTTTTTGCATGATTTAGGGTTTTTCAAAAGCAGCAGTAATCCTCCCAAGCAGGAGTAATCCCTGCCAGGCAGTGTCAGGATTTAGCCAAGCTTCTGGCTCTAGGACGTGGCAGATTCACACTCTAACCTGCCTTTCCTTCGTGGGAGTTGGAGCCTGGAGGCACAGGATAAGGAAAAAAATGTTGTGGGCAAGAGGAGGGACCAAAAAACTTGGGAGTCACAGAATCACAGGATTGTCCTGGTTGGAAAAGACCTCCAAGATCACTGTGTCCAACTGTCAGCCCCTCCCTCATGCCCTAAGGGAAGAAAAAAAACAACAAACAAACAAAAAAAACCCCAAAACCAACCAAACAAAAAAACAGGGAAAAAAGGAAATGAAACAAGAAAAAAAGAGAAAAGAAAGAAAATAATAAGTAAAAAGTAAAAAAAGAAAAAAAAAGAAGTAAAAAAAAAAAAACAAGAAATAAAAAAGGAAAAAGAGAAAAAGAAAAAAGGAAAAAATAATTAAACAAGAAAAATAATAAAAAAGAAATAAATAAAAAAGAAAAATAAAAAAGGAAAAAATAAGACAAAAGAGAAAAAAAAATTAAAAAGATAAATAAAAAAGGAAAAAAGAAAAAGGGAAAAAAAGAAAAAAATAATAATAAAAAAAAAAAGTAGCCCACTAGAGCATGTCCTGAAGTGCCTCATCTACACAGATTTTAAGTACCTCCAGGGATGGTGAGTCCACCAGCTCCCTGGGCAGCCCATTCCAGGGCCTGACCACTCTTTCAGTAAAGAAGTTCTTCCTCATCTCTAGTCTAAACCTCCCCTGGCTCAACTTGAGGCCATTTCCTCTGGTCTTACTGTTATTTAGTTGAGAGAAGAGGCCAAGAATCATGTCCCTGCAGCCTCCTTTCAGGTAGCTGTACAGAGTGATTAGGTCTCCCCTCAGCCTGTTCTTCAAACTAAACCATCCCATTTCCCTCAGTCTCTCCTCACAGGACGTTCTCCAGCCCCATGACCAACTTGGTTGCCCTTCTCTGAACTTGCTCCAGCCCCTCAGTGTCTTTCCTGTCCTGCTACTTTGATCCTTTTTCTCATATTTGTCTTTGGGTCACTGAAATGCTTCCCTTTCTCTAGCAGCTCTGATTTTCCTTCTGGTTTTCACGGGATGGTAGCTATATTCAAACCAGAGGGGCACAAAAAAAGAGTGCCAGAATGCACAGATAAGGTCAGTTGCTGGTGGATTCACACGGATTGATTACCCATTGCCAGATTTGGGGGTTCAAAATTATGTCACAATTTACAGTGACACTTAGAGCTGTGAAAGAGAAATCAGGGATGCTCTGCCAAATCTGTGTCCCATCATCTTTCATTTAGCAGTTGGATCCAGTCAATCATCTAACAATTCACTGCCTTTATAAAGGCAATTATTAGTTTAAGGTCTAAATGCCACTTCTGTATAATCTTGATATTCATCTTTCAGTGTTGTTCTGGGATGGATAAGTAATTGCATGTTAGGAGGACGAGCTTCTGCACTGGTTTTAGCAGCCCACACCATCATCTTCTGTCAGTTTGGCATGTGGACTAACTGCCAGCAAATTAGATCAGTATATGTAATTTTTAGAGAAGGAATGTGAAGCTGGAAGCCACTGCAATTGAAGCAGAAATACATCCCGAGCTAGAAAGTGTTTTTCCAGCCAGCCTGGTAGGAGATAACACATACACATATTAATGAGTTGTGACTGTAGGCACCAAGCTGTAACAGGAGTGCTGGAATAGCTCAAATCATTCACAGCTACGCTTCCTAGGGCACAGAGATTTCCCTCCTCACTGAAGTTTTGACAGGGAGAGAAGGGGAAGCATCTAATTTTATGCAAACAAGAACTCGGAAATATTTCACTAGTATTTGTTGTTTCATTGCTGGGGACATACAGCAAAAGGATTTTCAAATCCAGACCTAATAAAATCCAGATTTAAAATTGTTTTATTGCTTGCATGATTCTGGATCCTGGGTAGCCCATTGAGAAGCAGGACCCTTGTGCTCAGGGCTGCACAACCCCTCACAGGTTGGTGCAGACACAATAGTGTGTGTTTGATCCACAGTGCTCATGAGTCATTGAATCATAGAATCATAGGGGCTGGAAGGGACCTCTGAAGACCATGGAGTCCAACCCCCTGCTGCAGCAGGAACACCTAGGGCAGGTCTCACAGGAACACATGAAGATGCTCACGTGAGTGCTGAGCACTGGGTATAAACAAGGTAAAACAATATTTTTTTTCTGAAGGTTTTATGGTCTAAAAAGAAGGAAGCATAGAAAACATGCCCCAAAGGGGCAGTGAATTAGCAGAACCAGAAGCAAAACCACATTCAAAAGACACCTGCCCCTTAAAACACAATTTCTCTATTGACCCCTGTGTCTCCATCCACACCAGCAAGGAAAAGCTTATTTTTCCTGACATTTTTAATAGGCATTTCATTAGATATTTTTGCCAAACACTAGATCTGCATGTAGAGGTGACAGATAGAAATGCCAGTTGTTTTCAAAGGCCTGGATTTGCTTTTCCCAACCAAAAGCCAAGGTGCAAACAAATATCACCTGGATTTCTTGGCAACACTGAAGCTAGAATATGACATTCTTAATAAGACCCCATATGCTCTGCTATCCCACAGAGCCCGAGGGGCAGGCTCATGTTTATTCCTTGGGGTTTGCTACAAGGGCTTCATTCCAGCTCCTGTTGCAATCACAGGAAGGATTCCAAGGAATGTGGAAGGGAATTGTACCAGACCTGCTGTGGTTCTCCTGCAGGGAAAAAAAAAAAAAAAAAAAAAAAAAGGCAAAAAAAAATGCACAATAGTCTGCCAATGTTTTCCACCTGTTCATTATATCTGGACTAGCTTTGAGACAGCTTGCCAGAAATGCATTAACCAGCTAGTTGGGATTACCTTGCAATCCTGTCCTGACATCCCTTTAATTGCTAAAGGGAAGAGCTATTGAATGTCAAAGAAGAATTCAGTGCTATTTAGGAAGTCTCTGGCAAGATCTTAAGGACACCAATGGAAAGCTGAGCTCAGGGCAACCTACTCACTCTTTTTCAGGAAGTGTATGTATTTATGAGTATTACATGCCCCCCTTCTAGATACCCAGCATTCATTTTAAAAGGATTCACCTTTTCTGGAAGATCTCCAAACATTGCATGCTGGCTTTGCAAAGACTCAGCCTTACTGCACTCTGGTATAAGTAATCACTTTGGCTCCAAGTCCTGTGATTAATCAGAAAGCAGTGGCCAAGCTGCATGGCCGGACTTGCACGTTTAAACTAGGTGTTTCATAGCAGCTAAAGCACAGCTGTCTTGGTAGGTGACATTTTTTTCCCTCCCCCATTATCCAGAGTGGCCTTGCAAAGTCCTTTGCACTCCCTGACTGCAAAGTCTGGGCTGGATCAACTGTCCTTGGGCCCTTGCAGGGATATGGATGAGGAGCAGAGAACTTACAGATTGGCTGTAGGAGTATTGGAAAGACATTATTATTGAGCTTCTCCCCCCTTAAAACTTGTGGGAAAAGACCTGTACAATAGGGGAGAGATAGAGAGATGTTTTGGAGGGGCTGAAAAAGAAAAAAAAAATTAAAAAAAGGAAAAAAATAAAAAAGAAAGGAAAAAAAAAGAAGAAAAGAGAAAAAAGAAAAAAATTAAAAGAAAAAATGGAAAAAAATAAAAAAGGAAAGAAAAAGAAAAAATAAGAAAGAAAATAAAAAAGATACCAGGGAGCATCTTGTCTACTATTTCTGTACATTTTTGCATGCAATATATTGTATTCTGCATATTGTCTGTGCAATAACATAATTCCACTAGAACAATTTTTAAATGTCCAAATGCCAGCGAGAATATTACTGAGTTTAGGCAGATTGTTCCAGTATTATTTGCATTATAGTAAAAAAAAAAAACAAAAACCAAAACAAACAAAAAAACCCCAAAAACCAAAACAAAAAACCGACAACAAAACAAAAAAAACCCCAAACATTTTTTCTTTACTGGAAAACCTGCCTAGAACAGCTGGTGTTCAGCCTTTGCATCAAAAGACTCCTCGTTGTCATGCTGGATCTGTCAGCATTGCCACCATCTCCTTCCACAGCATCCATTCTTCTGGGTTGTCACTCACTGAGTTGGACAGGGAGAAGGAAGGCTGCTGTGGCAGGTGAAGCCAGGATGCTGGGTGGCTGCTGGGATGGATGTCAATGCTTGCTCAAATGACTACATTATCTTGTTGAAGAACATGAGGGGATAAAGTTGAAGTCACTTCTAGGGAATGCAGGACACTTTGTAATGCACTCTTGCAGGGCTGAAACTCCTTGTGTGTGTGTGTTTGTGCTTTCAGTGCAACTGGCCCAGCTCTGGGTGCAGCCAGCCCCAGGGAGCCAGGTCAGTGATCTACAAGCCTTTAAATGGAGGCCAGGGATGATGTGCAATATTCTTAGTGTGCTTGCTGCTGAGTCACATTGGTGTATTTCTATCTGCAGTAGGGCTTTCTCTGCTAGCTATTGAAGGTGCTAATCTGCATATGCTGTGTTGGTTATGTCTTTAAATATAATGAGTGTAAGAAAAGCAAAAGTCTTGCCTAGAATTTTAAGTGAATAATTATCTGTCTCCCCTGTAACCTGCATATGCTTTCCTCATTTGGGCAGAATTAAATCTACACCACTTAAGGAATCTCCAGATGTGAATGGATCAGAAAATCATTGCCATTTTTTTCCCAGCAGCTGACTGTTCTTTCACCCCCACCCCAGAGACAAGCAGTGATTTGTAGCAGGGATTCTGCTCTGCTCCTTGGAAGTGGTGGTGAACAACATGATGTGGTGTTATTGCCCTCTTGCAATAACGCAAGGACATGTCTAAATTGATCTCTTTTCACTCCCATTTGGGAAAGTGCTTCAGCCAATCCTGCAGAAGCCATTGTAACCAACTGATGTGTTCCTGCTGGAAGAATTTATGCTGTAGACATGGATGCATTTTGCTAATGGAGATAGTTCTTGAACATGAGTAAAATTGCAGTACCTCTGAGTGCAGGCCAGCCTCTGTGGCTGTCACTGACTGAGCTGTTGGGTGGAATTTTCTCATCAGGTGCTTCTTCAAAGGCCTTTCCCTGGTTCCCTCTGTTTGCAGGAGTGTTGTGAAGGGAATGAGATTTAGGAGAGGTGTGCCAGGGAAAAACTGGAGACTACTGTCTGGCCAGGCATCAGTGTCCAGCCATCATCAGACAGCAGAATAGTTCAGAGTGGCTCGTGAATGAAAACAGCTTACTAAGACTCAGCTCTGCAGCTCCCCAGACAGAGAGGGCCTGTTCCCCGGTACCATTCCCTGTCATCACTCCTCTCCCTTGCTCCTGCACAGCTCCATCTGTGCCTGGATGAGGGGCTGCCTGGGATGTGCTGAGAGAAAGCCCAGACCTATCAGCCTGGTCCTGTGGGCTCTTGCCCGCCAGGTGAGGGGGTGCACAGAGGCTCTGGCTGTCGTGTGACCCAGGGCACTGGCACAACCCCTCTAACATCCCTCAGTCCTGCCCCTGCCACCTAGCCCCAGTTTTCCCGCAGCCCTGGGCAGCCCGGGGATTGGCAGTGTTCCCCATGGGTCTGGAGGAGGTGGAGGGTTCATGCCTTCCCCAGGTGCTCTCAAGGAACTCAGATGTATAGCCAGGCAACAGACTGGGGATTCTTCGATCGTGGGATTGTGAGAGTGCATCCTTCCTAGCATGAGACAGGAGCCTGCTGGAAGGACTGATGGGCAGGAAAGCTTCTCCAGAGGGGGTTGTCTGGTAAAATCCAGCAGAGGAAAGATGGAGAGGACACAGGTTAACAATAGTTAAATAAAACAGGCCAGGCCAGGCAGGCTGCCTGCCATGACAGAGCCTTGGATCTGGGGCCAGCACGCAGCTGAGCAGGCACAGCTCCAGCCTCCAAGGAGCCAAACAAAGCAATGGCAGAGCCTGCACTGGCCGAGAGGCTGGGGAGCATCTGGGAGAGCAGAGATGAAACTGGAGCTTCAGAGCTGGCAGGCAGCTCACCCACACTGGTGGGGTGGGACTGGGAGGAAAGCACAGGAGCTTCCATCCCTGCCTTGCCTCATGGAAAAGAATCAGAAGAAGCCTTGGAGCAATAGGAGAGCGTTGTCCTGCAGGCTGGACACAGCTAGGAGGGAGAGGAGAGGAAGGAGGGTGGAACCCAAATGGGAAAACCCCCTTGCAAAATATTTAATGTGAGAAGCTCTTTGAGAAGAGACACTGGAGAGTCAGGGTGGGTGTGCACAGCTGGCCAGCCAGCTGAGCTGCAGAATTGCTGGAAATGGTTGTCTTTGAGGTCACCTGAGCTTAAATACCTGGTTTGTCCACCTGTTATTGTTCAGAATATGTCATATGAATAGGCACAACAGACAAGAAAAGAGGAGGAAGAGGGGCAGATATGGTATAAAGCTACCCTTGATCACTCCTGAGCAACAAGTTCCTAGACCTGCCACAGAGATGCCTCTGGCACCACTGTCTGCAGCCGTATGTTTGTTCTCTGTCCTGCAATGTGCAGGCTCTGGGCCTTGGATAAATGGGCACGTGTTTGGGTGTTAGCAGCAGGCAGTGGGTAACACTGGCAAGATCAGAAATGGAGGAGTTCATGTCAAACCTTTGTGCTGCCTCTTCTCCAAGCATCAAGTCTGGGATCAGCACCACGGGTGTTCTGGGGGTGCAGTGAGAATCTCTGTGCTTGTCTTGCTCTCAGTCTCTCTCCTTGCATCTGTCCCATCTTACCAAGGTTTCATTCTGCACTTCTCACAGCAGGGGACTTGCTGATTACTCTCCTCTAATTGAGTTTGGGTAATGAAAGTGTGTGGCCCAGCCACAGCAGGCGCAGGCTACAGAGGTTTCATGCAATTCCTCTGCCAAGCATCAGAGAGCACTCAGGTAGTCCCAGGCACTGTTGTAACAGCACACAGTGATGTCCAGGGAGACCTCACTGTGGGACTAAAAGAAAAAAAAAACCACAAAAACGAAACCAAACCAAAAACAAAACAAAACAACCCAAACCAACCAAACAAAAAAAACCAAAACCATGTTTTATTTCTCCTCCTCACTCTCCCAAGAAATAAGCACAGGACTTTATCTGACATTAAATTAATAGTTTTTAAAGGACTAGATAGACTATTTATGTTTAGTTATCCAGCTTAGACGAAGAAAACAGCAGAGACAAGTTGCTCCTGCTGCAATCTGTTTTGGTATTCATTGGGTGTTCTGGGGGTGCAGTGAGAATCTCTGTGCTTGTCTTGCTCTCAGTCTCTCTCCTTGCATCTGTCCCATCTTACCAAGGTTTCATTCTGCACTTCTCACAGCAGGGGACTTGCTGATTACTCTCCTCTAATTGAGTTTGGGTAATGAAAGTCACTAAAAATCTTGTATGTTGTCACAGATCTCATTAAGCCATTAGATTTGTTCTAGACCCCTTGAAAAGAGGCCAGGAAAAATAGAAAAAAAAAAAATTTAAAAAAAAGGAAAAAAAGGGGGGAAAAAAAGAAAAAAGAACAATGTGCTAATATAATATTTTTCAAATGTTTCCAGAGAAACTGCAGAGGGTAATTACAGCTGCTTTTGCATTATTTAACCTGCCTACACACCCTTGGGGCTCAGAAGAGAGGAAGTCAGAGAAGATCCCAAAGTGCTGCTTTGTCACACAAGGTATGTGGGATCAGGGTATTGAGGGGGCCAGAGATTTTCCAAATATTCCCAAATGCAGGCTTTCCTGACCAGTTAAAGGTCATCTGGGCACGAGGCAGTGTCAACACCAAAACCAGACCAGCCTGGGCCTGCTCCAAGGGCAGGCTTCATCTAGCTATCCCTTGAGCTCTGTCCTGTTTGCTCTCAGTATCTCACCTTTTTTAGCATCTTTTACATCTTTCTCTGCTTGTATTTCACTTGTAATGATACTACGTACTTCAGAAACTGCTCTGGCAAGTGAAGGAAGCTCCTCTTTTTCAAGGAGGAAAGGTATTACACCTCCCTCCAGACTTTGCTATGCCTACAGCCCGTGGCAGTCAGCTCACTGAGGTGTCCACCCTCCCTCAGACCTGCTCTGTCACTTGGCTAGAGGGTGGCACAATGGGTGTCCTTGTCTAGACAGGACCTGCTTGGGCTGCAGGTCCAGGCACAGGCTGGAACAAGGAAGCTTAGTGCTGAAAGCTGTGCCTGTCGCTCCCTGGACATCCAGACCTGCTGTAGTATTATTCATGGTGGAAACCTGCATCCTGAATCTCTTCTGAGCTTCCCTTTGGTGGCTGCAGAGTAGGGATGTAAGACCCAGCCCTAAGAAAAGGTTTTGAACAAGCTTTTATAGCCTTTGGTTTGAAAAGATCATGTTCATGGGTGTGTTGGGCTGACCTGACCTGCTGTAAGGAGCTCCAGAGATGTGACAGTGTTAATGCCCCTCCTGGTACACAGAACCCCAGCAGGTAGAAGCAGGAGCATGGATATTTGAAATTTAACTTTCCCTAATATCACCCCATTTACTTTATGTCAGACTGTGTTTATCTTCCACTGCTCACGTTTAAATGTCAGAGTATCAGCATGTCTAAATTCCTCTTTTCACAGATGGAAACTGTCGATTTTTAAACACAAAAGGCACCCAGGAATGTGATATACATATTACCCTGGCACAGAGTTTAACCTTTAAAGACTGTTCTTTAAGAATCTGCTTTAGGATAAAGCAAATCACTTCAATAAAATGATAATTTACTGTTACATAGCTCCTGGATCCTGAAGAAACCATAAGTACTTTGCAAAGGATAAAAGCAACATAGATCAGGCTCTAAATAATACGAATTAATGTGCAAGATAATGGAGGACTAAAATTTTATATTTCCCATGTACCTCAGGGTCTCCCTGGCACTGGCACTGCAAGACTATTAATAAAGAGGAGGAGGGCTTAGGCAGAGCCTGGGAGGTTGGTTCTTTGCAAGAACTGAACCTGACAACCTATTTTCAAGATATTTCTATATCTTTTGGTCCCCAACTAAAGATGTGACAATTAATAAAATAAGGCTCAGTAAATAATCAGAGTCTGCTTTGGAGATTTTGTGAAAGATGAAAGCAATTTTGCTGTTGGTGTCCCACAATTTAGTGTGCCTTTTGGGTGACAGAGGCTGGTTATTAAAGCAAGTGAATTTCAATCAAAATTTGATGACAGGAGCAGGGGGACAAAAGAACTTAGGGGCATTGTTTTAAAAGACAAAATGGAGGCAAATTTTCCACTTATTTTTGACCAGTAGGCTTGGATCCTTCCTTGCCAAGAAACAAATTCCAGGGATGCTTTTCTATCACAATCACACCAAAGGTGTCTGAGCCACTAAAAGCCAACACAGGAACACAAGGTTTCACTGGTTTGGACATCAGGTAGAAATCTATATAGATTCCTTTAATTTGGGTAATACCTCCCTGTCTTCTGTAGAAAAATATGCCTCTCTTTCACTGTGGGAAAATCTCTCTCTTGCTTTCACTTATGGAGCCCTGGAGATATCACCACCAATTACCATGTTATTAGCTCTTTTAAAGGACAGAAACAAATGGGCAATTGAGGTTTGATTGCATTACAGAATGGTCTTTTATCCTCTGTTTATTTTTGTCAGCTGTGTCTAGGTAATATATTCCAGGAAATGAGACAGTGGTGCTATCTGGGAGCAGGGTTAGCACAGACAGGTTTGCACAGGTTTTTTTTGTCTCAGCTCTATGGACACCCTCTGGAGTTTCATACCCAGCCCTGCTGCTGCTGCATGGCTTGTCCTTGCTTTCATCTCTGCCAAACTCACTGCAAAGCTGTGTTGAGAAAATGCAGTTTTGCTGGGCATGGGGAAAGGGCTGCTCACGTGCAGCAGTGGAAACAGGGTCTGAAATCAGTCCTAAGCTCTTTGCATTACACTAGACAAATGGCTTCCGGGGCTCCTCAGCACTGTGGCTCCTATCCTGACTGCTCTTCTGCACCCACTGGCCTCAGCCAGCCCAAGGAAAGGGAGTTACATCCCCCTGTGCTGTGTTTGGAGTGGGCTCTAAGCTTTTACCCAGACTGGAGAGGGGCTGAGTTCAGAGACTCATGCAGAGAAGCTTATGGAAACGTGCAGGGATTAAAGGTGGGACTGGCACGATTCATCCCGTACAGCTACACATGCTAATCCAGCATGCTGCATTTCCCACTGATCCCTGAAAAGCATCCCTGTAAACCATTCCTTGATGTCTGTGTGACACAAGAAATTGCTCAATTAAATCACAATGAAATGGTTGTTTGATACCCTTCATTAGAACAAAGCTCTTTGGCAGGAAAAGGTGAAGAATGGGTAAAACAGTCTACTAATTGCATTACATTTCATCCTCCAGCACTGTAACCTCCCCCTTATAATTAAAGCAACTCTAAGCTAGAGGTTTTGAGGGAAGAAGAGTAGAGAGCATAATACTGCTGAGGAAGCAGTAACTTCTGGTGCTAAGAGGACAAGGGCTGGGTAGGACATCTGCCCAGGGTGGCAGGGTGTCTCTGAAATCCTCTGTCAGCACAAGTGCAGAGCTCTGCCCGCTCGCAGCTGCAGCCACCAGATGCTGTGTAAGCTGATTTACTGTGTAATTTCATGGCTCGCTTTTAAAATATGACTGTTGGGCAGTGATAAGCCTGCAACTTTATCTGCAAAAGAGACTTGTTATTTATCTAGATTGATTGGATTATAAAGTCAGGACCTTTAATTAAAGAGTTCCGTAATCCAAAATCAAAATAATACAAGTTGCTGCCCAGCACATGGAGTGGGTCTTCCTTAAAGCAGCTGGGCTCTGTTCTGCTGCTGCAAGTCCATTCATGCTGTTAGCACCTTCTGCCCAACTCCATATTCTGACTGGTTTTCCAATAAAATCTATGATCTTGAATCCACCAGCTCACATTTATGTACACTCAGCAGTCAGCTTTATGAAGAGGTGCTAGCAGCTAGCGCACAATTTCCAAGCATCCCCTTTGGAAGTCACCCCAAAAAGGTGGTTTCTCCCCCTCCTCTAAGTGCTCCAGTGTGCCAGGGCAGTGGGAGCAGTTGTCTGTTCATGTCCTAGTCATGGCTTGTCTGCAGGGTGCAGCTCAAAGGAGCAAAATGGACTGTTCCCCTGGGGGTGCTCCAGCCCACACCGAGCTCTGCCAGCAGCTTCTGCTTTGTCCCAACATGGGCAAGTTTCACAGGGGGAGAACAGCAAATCCTTGACCCCCTCTGAGCCTCACATTGGGATTTGAAAGCTGGTCTGTTGGTGTTCCCAGCAAAGCAAACCATTGCCTTGCCTTTACAATAAGGCCTAGAATGTATTTTTAAACCTCCCCCCTTTTGAGCAGCTGGAATATTTTAGCCAGTTCCTCTTCTTCTCTCTCTCTTTAATTTAAATGTTACAGAGGAAATTTCAAGCTGATTAGTTAGAGTCTGGAAAAGTAATAAAGTGACTGAGAATAGTGTATGAAAGCAGAATTCCCAAATCCGAGCCAGTTGTGTGGCTGCTTTGAGGTCCCAGGCGGGGCGGGAACTTTGCTGTGCCCGTGGCTGGGCTGGCAGGGGAAGGTCGGGGCAATTCAGGCTGAAGTCACTGCAGGAAGCTTCAGCTTCCCCTGAGCTCTGAGCAGTGCAAAAACCCAGCAGCAAGTGCTCACAAAGCCTGGCTGATCCTGGTGGAACAAATAAAGCCCCAAACCTCTTTTCCAAGCTGAAGGCACCGTGCAGCCAGGGACTGCAGCTGAGCCTGCTGGTTGCTGTGCCAGGTTGCAATCCTGCCTTCTCCTCCCCGATTTCAGCCTTAGGATTTATTTCCTTTTCCTTCTGTTCACTTTTGCTTGTGGGTGCAGACTCAGGCAGGGAGTGAGCTGCCTTCCAGATGCTCACATGGATTCCTGGATTAACTCCTCACAGAGGCTGGAGGTCAGGGAAGTTATTAATCCACAGCCTTCTCCATTTGCTTACTGTGAAGGGACTGGAGCTATTGACTTAGAGTCAGTGGGATCTTGCAGCCACATTCCAGTGTGCATTTCTGTCAGCAATAAATCAATCTACATCTTTAGATGCCTCTTGTCATCAGACAAAAAAAGAAACACACTCTATCATGGACACATACATGTACCAAGGGGAAAAATGCAGAGTGTGGGAGATACTCAAGCCCTTCCAGCTGCAGATTATTTTAAAGATGAAATTATTTCAGGTGTAGCTTTGTGGCTTTCAAGTTGCTAGGATGGACAGTATCCCCAGGAGACAACTGAAGGAGTTTCTGTGCATCTGGAATTGGGCTTTAACATGAATTTTATTCTGCAAGGAAGACAGATTTTATTGCTGTACAATCCAGAGCATAAGAGCTGATCTGTTCTTATAAGCATATGAATAAAGAAGCCCCACCTTACTGACAGAAGAGTGGTTTGGTTTCAGTAGTTTAACATGTATATTGGCTGCTCAGCTGCTCTCGAAATGCAAATTGCCATTACTAAAATGCACTATCTTATGCTTGCTCAACAACAAAAATAGGGATTTTTGACTTGTTCTCTGTCCTTAGTCTAGACAGATTGTTAAAGATCAGTTCTTATTTTTGTATTCCTAGTATTCCTTATGTGGCAACATGAATCAACTGTCTATAAATAAACCAAGATGGAAATCAGAAGTGTAATTCTAACCATCAGAGACGTGAGGTTCAGAAACAGCCTTTTAATATGATTAATGAAGCGAAAATCTAACTAGTTTGAAGGAGGAAGTCAATAAATATAAAAGAATGATGTGACAAACTTGCATGCAGAGCATCCTGGGAGTCCTTTTGAGCCAGTGCTGCTTTGTAATCAATAAAAATATAATTTGTGTAATATGCTCAGGGAAGCCACTTGTTGGGGCTTTTTTAAAGGGAACTCTGCACAAGAGTGTGAGGACCATCCCACAGAGGGGAGCAATGCTTGGTCTAGCCTAGGGCTGTGGCAGAGCAAGTGGGTTTGGGGCATCAAGCACATGGGTGTGGAGCAACTGGTGATCAATCTCCTGGGAGAAATAGATGCTTCATGGGGGCTTTTGTCCTTCTGTGCTTCTGTCTGAGCCACCTAAAACTCATGAGAATTCATGTGTTAGGGTTTAACTGATTGTGGGCAAAGTCTGAATAATATGAGCTGAGTTGGGGACCCTTTGAAAATCTATTTGTCTATTAGTCATCCTCAGGCAACAGGTTTTGGCCAGAAAGCTAATTCCTAATGGGGATTTAAGGTTGAAAACTGAGTTGGTACATCCTGACATGCCTGGTCCACTCTCAGTGTTATTTTTCAGCACAGAGCATTTTCTTGAGAGAGATCCTTTGGTGCAAAAGGATCTAATAACATTTTGGATTTGCTATAAAATGTTTTAAAGCTTTACTGTGCCCAGGAACATCCATAGATTATGGACTGATTGTGGGCAGGAGCACAAGACATGATAAAATCTGTGTCTCTCAGACACATCCAGTCCTCTCCACCAACCATGGAGGGAGGCAGGAAAAAACAGCTTCTTCTTCTGGAGCTGTTGGTAGTGACAGTGCCAGGAGGAGGAAATACCAGCTCTTTAGCAAGGAAGCAGAACAAAAAAAGCCCATTGAAGCCCCTCTGTGTGCCAGGGCAGAGACACCAGGAGGTGAGACAGGGAGCTTCAGAGTCCCTGGAGAGCTGCTGGCAGAGGGTGGGTGGTAGGAGGAGGAAAAAACCCAGTAGGGAGGATTTGGTTCAGTTTGAGATCCAAAGACATGGTGCTGAGCATCCAATAAAAAGTTAAAAAAAAAAAAAAAGTGTAAAGGGTTAAAAATCCTCTTTCTCACATGCACCTGATAAATAACATTTCTAACTCAGAGATGATCCAAGACCATTTTCCAATAAGAAGTAAACCCAGGACACAACACAAAGCAGATGAGAGTTAAAAGCATTTTCCCAGCACAGTAGTTTTTTGGTTTTGCTTTTGTTTTTTAAAAAGGTGACCTTTTAAGAAAGCCAGAGAGAGTTCATTTTCAGTAAAATATAAAAATCAGCTGGGTTAGTCCAAAAAGCCCTACCTGCCAGACATGCTTCTGCCATGGTTCAGTACTCTTTTTAATAGGTGTTTCAGCATTAGGATTTAAAAATTCATTTTCTTTTAGTGCTGGAATAAATGGCAGTCAAAGTCTGAAACATCCTTTCCTTTCCCATCCCCTGTCTCGGTGGAGCAGAGCCAGGGGTGGTGGCTGCTCTCTGGCCTTGCAGTGCACATTGCTTTCATCCAGAAGAGTCTGAGCTTTCATTGGCATCAGGTGGTGAAAGGGAAGAGGTAGAACATCTCCCTGTCTTCACTCTCCCCAAGATCAGCCCCAGAGCTGAGAAAAGTCTATTAATTCCATCCAGGAATTCTTTAAACTGGAAAAACCTGCCAGCCTAGAGCTGTGCTCCACACATGGCAGTGCCCTAAGCAGATGTTGGAGCATTACAGAAAGACATATTTCTGGGCAGCTTCTGTGAAGTCTGGGGTGAATCTTTTGCTCCCTCCTCTCAGAAGACCCACTCTGGGTGCCCACATGCACCAGCCATTTATGTGTTTCACAGTCCTTCAAAGAACATCTAAACCACAGCCAAGTGGCACAGACCTTTGAGGTACATGTAGCCATGAAGGTGTTTGTCCCCATCTCTGAGCTGTTGCTCCTGCAGCCAGGCAGTCTGGCTCTTCTGCTGGGAGCATCATGTCCTCCCTAGGACCAGAACATTCATTTCCTGTGGGAAAACATGACCATGACAGAGCAACACTGTTGTGAAATGACTGCTGTGGAGGTCTCTGGGGCAGTGGCCACTCTGTCTGCCTCTTCCCTGCTATAAGGCCCATTTGTGTTTAAAAGGACAATGGCTAAATGAAGATGCCAGGCTGAACATTTAAGGTATTATCTTTACACACAGGATGTCCTTGCCTTTAAATGATCAGAAGATAATTATATATATTTATTTTATGGCTTTCAATGTTGTCAGTTCATGCAGCTTGAGGTTCTTTATGTAAAGCACCAGCTGGTGGAGACATGTCGTGTGGTGATGGTCTCCTCATTAAAAAATAACTGAGTGGTGAAAAATAAAACAAGTTCCAGGTGAGGGACTGAGCTGGAATAAGGCTCCCGTGCATTACCTGCTGACCTGACAAACTAGAGTAAATCTGGAATAATCCTGGTGTTATCCCAGGATTTAGAGCAGGGAAAGCCCAGCAGGAGATGAGGAAGGTGCTGGGAACACAGCTCCTGCTCCCATGTGCATGCCAGCTCTGCCCAGCTGGCACACCTGCACAGGGGGAGCATCACCTCCCCCTGAGAGCTGACTGGCAGGGCAGCATGCACAGCCTTGAAATAACATCATTCTTCATTGCCTGTTACAAGTTTTATTAATTTTAAAACCTTTCTGATCTCTTCCAGTTAAGCTTTAATTACTGCTCTTCATTTCCAGCCCATAGGAAGATCAAAACCAGTTCAGAGGAAGAGGACTTTTATTCCTTACCAGCCCTGCCCCTGTCTCCACTGGGGATTATATTTCTTCACTTGCACATCCATGAGATCATTAAGTATAAAGCAGCAACATCTCCAGACTCCCATTCCCACCACCTGTGGCAGGATGCCAGACACAGTAAATATGACTTTAAGGTTGTGCAGTTGGTCTTTTGAGCTTTTACAGTTTCTAGCTGGAGGGGGGAAAGCAAAAAAAAGAGACCAGCTGGTGCACTTACTTTTGTTTTCAGTTGACAGTTATGCAACAGGCAGGTACAGGGATCTGCTTCAGACCCCTCCTATTTGGTGTAAATCCACTGCCACCTTCCCCTTAGAGCAGCAAGAAGTGGCCAAGAGATGTGACAGGTTGGGGATCTCATTGGTCACATCATTTGAAATGCAGAATTGCCTTTAAAGAGTGATTTTTTTTCCCATCAGTGCCCAGCAGCTCTGACATTTGGCTTCCTCTTTGCATCTTCTTACAACCATCTGTAGGTTCTCAGCTGCACAGGAGGTGACAGCAGCCTGCTGCAGCTCACCAGGAGCCACGTGGGAGAACTCGCCCGTGCACGACGTGACGGTCACTCCCGTGGGTGCCCAGGTGGACTGGTGTTTGGCTTGTTGACCAGACTTGCCAAGCTGATCTTCAGCTCTAGCTGTGGTGTTTAAAGCCTGCAGACTAAAAACTAAACCTGACAACTTCTCAAATTCCTAAATAAGCCACTTACTCTCTAAGGGGCTGGAGAACTGAGGGGCTGTTGTCCTTCTGCAGCACCAGTTCTGAACGGACTGACCCATGAGGTCTCCCAGTACTTGGCAGGGACCAAAAGCAACAGTCCCTGTCATCTCCACACAGGAAGCTGGGGAAGAGGAATTTTAAATGCATCAGGCCCACTCTCCACTGATCTCCAGGAGAGTGAGGTACCTAGCTACTTTTAAATCCAGTTGGTGCTGCCCTTCCTGGGAATGAAATGGTATTTCCTGTAACGAGATAAAATCTGGGATGCTGGGAGCTCTTACACTGAGCTTTGGACACGAAGGGGTCCCTGCTGGAGGACCACTGGATATCCATCATCCCATCATGCTTACTAAGGTTGGAAAGTAAGATAGGAAGAGCCAGCCACTGTGATTCTCAAGTGTGGTTTCTGCAGGGACTTCTCTGGGCTTCAGAAATCTTTCCCTCTGTTCCCCAGCTGCCATGAGATCCCTTGACAAGGAGTCACAACTCCTTTCTCTAGTTGGACTTTCACTTCAGTCCAACAACAACTGCAATGAAGAGCAAAACAAACAAGCTAAGAAGTGTGCTGAGCAAGCACAGGGTAAATATTTTTTACAGAAAGTCTGAGCAGTTTTGCAGAGCTCTTTTCAAGTGCATTTACTGAAATTTCCCCAGAGCCTTCCTAATGTAAGTACCGTTGGAAGGAACCTAACTAAGAGCAACAGCTCCTGCTGAGTGATAGTCCACGGCTTTATTAGTGGAGATCAAACAGAATAAAACAATTACTGTAATTTCCAAGGAACAGTTTTTTCCAGGGGCAGGGGAGATGAAGCCTGTGAAAATGGGTCCATGTGTGCTTAAGTAATGGGCTGGCATTTCAGGCTTTCATTTTTTGCTGGCAGTGGGAGTCACCTCCTATTCTGGGATCTACTAACGCAAATGTGAAGTAATTTTTTTGGCTTCCATAGAGTCCCTGTGGTTTTAAAGCTGTGCACATGGTGTGAGTGTCTGACTCTGTGGCTCTCTCAATGGCCTAAAGTATGCAGGACACAGGCTGCCACCCAGCAGTGGCACTTGTGGACCTAAGACTTGGGTGGGGGACAGGACCCTCTCCACCCTCATGTGTCCCTGGATGAGGTCTGATTCAATCCTGTGGTCATTTTTGGGGTCCCAAGAGTCAAACCCTGATGAATCAAATGCTGCCACTGTTGCACTTGCATGTGAGATGCAGGGTGGTGGGGGAAGCTGTGGCTGACACGTGCTCTGCAAGTCAGGCTATGTCACCCTCTGTAAAGGGGACAATCCTCAGGCTGAAATGACCCTACAGCTGGTCTGGGCATGGCTGCTTCTCTCCAACAAAACAATTGTCCTTTTATCCTGTTATATCGTAACATGTGATTTAGAGATGATTCATCCCTTTTATTTGAGCCTGGACTTTGCTATTATCTTGCCTTTCAGCCAAATGTTATTAGGAATGTTGATGTGTCTACACAGGGACATTTGCTGCAAAATTAATCTAAGAACTTTTAAAATGAATGGGCATATATAAAATATTTCTTGGGAACTAAAACAGACTTAATTTAGTTTATCTTAATGCATTTTGGAGACAAATCACAACAAACCAAACAAAAGCCTCTGACATTCTGTCCATGTAGAAGTGAATGCAGCTGAATGAATCTGTTTCAGATTCCAGCCTTCAGTTAGTCCAGGTTAGTTTTCCAATGTAAACAAGCCCTAAATTAAAAAATAAGAGGAAGAAACAAACCCAATTCATTTATGACAGTTATACTCTCAGCTTTGGAGTCTGCAGCTCTGGCAGGCTGTGTCCCAGGCTGTATTTACAGAATGGATGTGCTGGAGGAGCAGAAGTGCCAGAAGGTGCTACCTGCTCTCTCCATGGCATGGCCAGACTCTCACTTCACCTGCTTCAGAGCAGCTCAAAGCCAAGAGCAGCAGCAAAGTTGGCAGGTCTGTCAAGCACAAACCTTCCTGCAACTTCAGGTGCTGGAAAACAGGAGTGTTAGTGCAGGTGAAGGGAAGTGACACTGCCTGGAGATCAGAACGGTGTGATCTGAAGGAGACGTACCAGGAGGGAAGAAGGAACTCTCTTTCTTCTGTGGGAGAAACAAACTTACAGCTCTGAAATCTTTCTCTTGCCTTAGGAGATCAAGAAATGGATGGTACAAATCACTAGGGTGTCCTCAAGAGACACAAGTGTGAGGACAGAGGCACTGCAGAGCACCTGGGAGGTGGGCAGCTTTGTGTCCTGGGTTGGGAAAGGGAAGAGAAAGAGCACATTCCCTGTGGGCTCAGCCCATTACACAGCAGTATCAGGGAGATGAAACAAATCTGACAACAGCAGTGACTAAAGGGAACAGCTAATTAACTATCAGTGCTAATGAGGGGAAAAAAAAACTGCCAGAGATTCTTGCTACAAAATGGGTCCTCACGTACAGTCACAGCCCCAGGAAAAGTGTTAATTTGGCACATGTCCACTCATTTGACAAAATCGTATGATAAAATTCTGGGTAGCAGTCATGGGTATCACTGAGAGAAGCTCATCTCTGCTAGAAAAGGGAAGGCAAGTAGGAGAGCTGGTGCCCATCAGAACAGGGGTGAGCAGACCCTGGGACCTGGACCCAGCAGAGCTGAGGTTGCCCTTCACCAGCTCGTGTCATGCAAAGCCTTTAGTGTCTCCAGTAAATAAGAATGGATACAAATATTTTAAGAAATCATCTTTGTTCTGTAAATGACATCAATCCTTTGTTAAAGATGCGAGAAAATGACACCATCAAAAAGAGAGAAAACTCTGCTGTCAGAACAGTTTTTACATGTAATACTCTGCTGTTGCAGAAGCAAAAATCAGCTTGGGAAGTGCTGTCCAAATGTGATTCTCATAGGAGACCAAGGAGAAAAAAAGCAGAATTTACCCTGTGGATGGTTAGCTAAAACCATCAGTGTCCGTTACCCATGTGCAAAGGTCACAAAATCACATACAACATTTTCTTAAGATCTGTTTGTTTTTGTTTTCTCTTCAATTCATTTCCATTAAATGTTAATTTCCCTTTTATTACCACTTATCAAGCCATTCTTGTGCAGTTTTCTGTAGGGACAAGAATGTCTCTCAACCCTTTCCAGACAGAATATTCATTATTTAGCTGAATGGGCTGAAAAACAAAAAGGCCTGGCCATGGCCAGGGCCACACAGCAGTAACTCGGCTGGGAGCAGGTCCAGGCTGTGGCTCCTGGTCTCTGCTCCCATCACAAGGACAGCCCCAGTGCTTGAAGGCAAAAGGGGAAATGAAAGTGATTGTAGGACACTCTCCAGGGCACAATCACAAGCTAAATAGCCTTTGTTTATGTAGGCAGCTTTCAAAAAGTCAAACCATTGATAATGGGGGATTTTAATATCAGGCTGGTGTCTGGGATAACCACAGCCAAGCCGCTGGGACAGCCCTTGGAGGGTGTACAGCAACCTGCACTTACACTGATACTCCAGCAGGCAAGAGCAGAAGCAGTTTTGGACTCAATCCTAGGACATGAGCCAGGTATGGTAAATAAGATCTATTCTGGGGAATATGTAGGGCCAGTGAATGCCAGAGGCAGGTTTGGTATCGGGGCTGTCTTGCCTCTCACCAGTCCCACTGGGAACACAGCCCAGTGTCACCCAGATGGCTCTGTGACTCCTGAAGGAGCACACTTGCCTCCCCAGAGCATCCAGGACTTGGGTCCTTTCCCTCTGCCACCCACAGCAGCTCTCCAGGCTGCTGAGCCAAGCCCAGCCCGAGCTGTCTGGCTGTCAGGAGCAGACAGGGGGAGGCAAACAGCATCATTCTGGGTTAGCTCATACATGCATGACTTGATGTTTGAAAAGAGACCTTGAGCTTTGCTGAACCCAATGTACTCATCTTTAATTTTCACTTTCCCAGCAGAGATACACCCACATTTCTCCAAGGAATTTCAGTTTGTTTGGTCCAGGCATTTGTTGAATAACATTCAACTTCTCATTGCCCCTGCTTTAAAGCATCTGAGAGAATAAACTGATCTGGAAACTCAACACTTTTGTTTGCTCTTTCCTAAGGGAACTTTATATTATTAATGTTTTGTCATAAGTATCTGGAAATTATGGAAGATGTTCACCATCTCCTGCATTCAGGGCTTATAGAGCCACAGTTTTATCACCCAAAACAACGTGCCAGAAAGTCAACTGCTGGTGTCAGCCAGGGAACAGGGAGCAGAGACAGTGTTGGCAATTCAGGAGACCCATCAGACTTCAAGATTAATAACAGAGAGTTACTATGAACAAATGATTAATGAGAAAAGAAATAAGCTGAGATGCTCTGATGCTGCTAAGTAAATATTTACCAACAACTAATAGCTTTGCAGAAGATCTGTTAATGTCAGATTTTCTAATAATAATAAGAGGGTAATATATAATGTGGATATTACTCAAACTTAAAAATTTGAGTAAGTTCCTTCCCAAGACAAGGACATTACTTTTCAATTTTCCTTGCAGTTTATGAAGATAAATTCAATGGCTGAGATCAGAAGAATCTTAGAAGAGAAACACACTCCAAGAATTTTAAGTTGTTGTCATTAAACCCAAAACACACATCAATTTTAGATGCATATTGAAACCTCCCTGTGTCACCTCCCAGACAGTGGCCTGATGGAGCTGCAGCCTGGCCACTGATAGGTAATCAGCAACCCACAAAAGATGGGGGAAAAAAAAAGTGCTTTTAGTGCTGATCAGTCAAATCCTGACACATCATTTTCATTCAAGCTTTTTCCACTTAGTGGCTATGAAAATCCTGCTGTATCCCTGTGAATTTTCCTACTGAACTCCTCCTAGCAAGTGGGATGCATGCTGGAGTACCAGATCAGTGATTCTCAGCTTCCTAAAAGGAAACCTGGTTTGTGGATTTTTCTGTGTATTTAAGAAAATTACTTTCAGATCCCTCTTCATATTCACACACAGGCTTTTATTCACTAAATCCCCATCACTCTTCCCTCTTCCTGGGCCTGGTTTTCTTGAAAACATTTTGAGGGATTCATCCTCCATGCTTGGAAATTGTGTGGGCCTTCAATTTTTTATTTATTTTTTTTCAGAAAAGGAGAGTAAAAGTAAAGAGCTTTAAGGGTTGAGAAGCACAAGGTCACTGCTTTGGTTAGAGGGTCTGGGTCTGGAAAAAGCCCTTACCATAACCTTGTTATCTGTGCAAACATTTAGTGCCCTTTTCCACACCATGTCCTTACCACTGGGGCCTGAGTTGCTCTTGTGTGACCCCCAGGGCTCACTTGTTGCCTCCTGCCTCAGCTCCCCCTGCTTAAACCACCCAGGCTTGAAGCTCTGGACCTTTCTGAGAGGAAATAACATCTCAGCACAGTGTGGCAGCTCAGCTAAAGCCATTTCCAAGTGACTCACTGCAAGGTGCTGCGGGAGGTGACAACTTGCAGGGTGCAGATTATCAGCTTTCTCTCCTGCTGACTAATTCCCTGGTACGAAGTGAGATTCTCAGACCATATTGTGCTTTTGATTAGTGCTGCCAGAGATCTGGAGAGCAGCAACAGGGCCAGCCCTGGCAGCAGATTGCAAAGACACAAACCCTGGGAAACCACCTGCAGCAAGAGTGGTTCTGCTTCCAGTAGTGACACTGGGCTGGAGATCTCCTCCTGCTCATCTGCCCAAGGGCAGCCCTGTCCCAAAATGTGCACACTCCCTCTTTAGAGCTTAAAAAAACAAAGGTACTAAGTCCAAACTGAAGATTTCACCACTTCAGATGCTTTTCCCATGGCCTCATGCAGCAGCGTGCAGCTTTGCTGCTCAGGCTGGGGATGCTCAGCAAGCCCAGAACACAGACCAGTTTGCCCAGGATACAGGCTGGTTTGCCCTGGTGGGAGCAGGGACTACTTTAGGAATGCTTTTAAGGGGAAACGCTCCAGCTCTGCAATGGAAAAGGCTTTCCAAGACTGTCGTGTGCTGAAATTCCCTCCCACTCAGGTCACAGCTCTTGAAGATTTTTGTCCCTCACCTCCCTTCTTTGAAGACAACATGAACACCACACGGTGCAACCTCAGCTCAGGTTTAAAAAGAAAATAAAATGGTTTTCTTTTGTACTTTTCACATATCTGCTCATTTTATATCTTGCCAAAAGACCCCAAAGCAGCAGCTTCACTCTCCAGTGTCCCTCCATGATGGGGCAAAACTCAACACAGTCACTGGGGCTTCAGTGAATTTCTCTCAAGCACTGATGCAGTGGCTGAGGAACACTCCTTATTTACTAACAAATTATTAAAACTAGGCTTAGACATACTGAGGAAAACAATTAAACCTCCAGCATCAGCTCCCTGACCGTTTCACCTGGCAGGGTTTTACAGTTGGAGCCTGCCAGGGTCAGACTGTGGAGCAGTGGAGGAGACAATCACGCTCAGCATTGAGGGGGCTCTGAAGGCAACCCAGGAAGGCCAAGAGGGAAGAAATAAAGCTAATTTATGCATCTCTTCATGCACAGTTTATACTAATGTACCTCATGATGTTGATAGACTCGAGCCATCCTTCATAAATCTGAGGCTCTGGCTGGAGTCCATGAGGAGGGCGGATGGTTCTGCTGGGGCTCCCTGCCAGAACAAGGATCTTCCCAGGATGTCTCAGCGCAGGATCAAGGCCCTGGTTTGTACCAGACAAAATCCTAAACAGGCCTGAGAGCTTGTTCAAACAAAACCCCTGCTTTCTGCTCTGCCTGCAGATGTACGTTTTGGCTGCAGAAAGAGAACAAAGCTGAAGAGGAGACTTTGTTTTCAACTACAAAGTTGGAAGATGCTGGGAAAATGAAGTTAACAAAAAGTGATGGCACATCCTTCCAAACCACAGCAAACCTCTGGGCTCCATGCAGAGGCAGCAGCAGCCTTGGGTGATAAATTGATTGTTTTCCTGTTAACTGCAGAATTTGTGAGTGCTGTAAAACTCTTGTCCATGCTGAGGACTCCTCCTGCTCTTCTCTTGAACCAAAAGAATAATAAAAGGCTTCTCTGGAAATCCTCTGCACCTCCGTGTTAAACAGATGGCTGCTGAACTCTGTCAGGTCAGCAGTACACTGTCTGGTTATCACCACGTGGCTTCTTTAAGCAGAATAAATTAGGAAAAGAGAAAGAAAAGCACCAAAAAGACAGCCCAAGATTTGCTTTCTGCAGCAGAGCTCGGTGCAGCCACACACAGGTTTCCATTTTGAAGGATCACGGGACACCCTTCCCAGCACTTCCCAGGATAACAGCAATTGTTGGAAAGCAAAAATAAAGGTGTGTGACTCATGCAGGTCTAGGGGCCAGAGCACCAGATCCTTCACGTGGGCAGGCAATTTGGTGAAGGAGACTCAACAAACTGCAAAGACTTAATCAGAATTCAGCACTGTGCTCCCACTCCCACACACACCCCGGTGGGACCCACGCTCACGTGCCAGGGGTTTGATCTGGGAGGAAGACATGCTCCAAAAATAGAGATCAGGATGATGTTTGGTGAGCGTAAGGGAATCAGAAGAAAACAGCTAGGTGGAATTTGAAAGTCACAAATCTGAGAAGTTTTTAAAGAGAGAGTATCTTGTCTTGCTATAAGCATGAGATCAGATTTTCAGCTGGTTAACATCAGTGTAATTTAATTTACTGACTGGAACGAAACCAGTTTATTCCAGTGAGGGCCTGAGCAACCAGTCTGCTTTCTCTTTTCTGCCCCTGCCTGTATGAGAGGCTCCCAGCAGCAGGAAGGGGCCTGGCAGCACTGGCTAAGGATGATATCAGTGATGTTTCAGCAGCTCAGTGCCCACCTTGCCTGATCAGACCCTGACCAGGCACTCGCCAGCCCCAACTTCCAGTCCTTCTGCCCAGCAGCACATGCCAGGCAGCTGCCTCAAAGAGGGGAGATTTAAATGAGCTATTAGGAAGAAATTATTTCCTGTGAGGGTGGTGAGACCCTGGCCCAGGTTGCCCAGGGAAGCTGTGGCTGCCCCATCCCTGGCAGTGTTGAAGGGCAGGTTGGATGGGGCTTGGAGCAACCTGGGCTGGTGGGAGGTGTCCCTGCCCATGCAGGGGTGGGACTGGATGATCTTGAAGGTCCCTTCCAACCCAAACCAATCTGGGATTTCAGCAATTATCCTCATCCCCAGGTGTCCCTACAATGCACCTTGTCAGTTTGACATCCCTGCTGTGGTGGTGTAAGCAGCAACGTCCTCACTTTTCTCCTTGCCACACAGTCCTGACTCACCATCACCAGGAACGTGGACACATCAGGAAGTCATGGAGGTGAGACAATCTCTACTTGCTGTCCCTATCCCTTCTGGCCCAGACTCACTGCTCTCCACCTAACTCTTTACCCACGTCTGGTTTTAATCAAACCTGTTGGCACGGAGACCCTGACCTTCTGAAAACCTCCAGTCCTTGCACTGTAATTAAAATGATTTCTCTAATGCTGCCCCATCAAGATGGATTTCAGGAAGGAGAAAGTGCAAACTCCCAGAGCTGGTGGAAAATGTAAATAAACCCAGTGTTGAGCTGGCACAGATACCTGTCACTCAGGCTCATCTCCCCTGCTGGAAGGATCTCATCAAACTCAGTCTGCCTCCAAGATAGGAGGCTGGGAAATGAAGCTTTAAATGGTGTTTTCACCCATGCTGAAATGGCTCAATTTATGCTTTGTGTTGTTTGTGCAATAACTGCTTTGGAAAAAGAAATGCTAACACTGCTACAAATAATTAATGTTACCAGAATCTATCAAATTCTAGAAGGGAGGGATTAGATTCAGAACAGCAGAGATATTTCTAATCTCAATTATATGAGACAGTATAAAAACAGTGCCTGTGTTCTTAGATGACCTTTGCTCTCAGTCTTCTGCTGAACATCCCTGCTCCCGAGGCTAGCATATGTTTATTTCTAAAGCTGAACTGTAACATTTTGCCCCTGTGTTGATATTAAAACAAAAAAATTCACTTCTGAACTCTATAATCTTTTTATTCATGTGCTCTGTTGCTCTCAGGCAGGAGCTGCAAATACCAGACGCTGCCTTCTGTGAAATAATTGACTGTATTCTCTCTCCTCTGAACTAATTCACCACATTTTCTCCCTATCTATCATCTAGATGACTGCTCTGGGTTTTCCATCCATCACCCTGCTAAGGTACTCATCACTGGGCTGTGCAGCCAACAGATAAAGAGTATAATGATGCTATATTAAATAAAGAAAATCGATGTCTCACTCTCAGTAAAACTGAGCCACATTCTATCCAGTGGGTCTCCACGAGGAGAATTTGGCCCTCTCTTTCAAACACAGGACTTCTACCAGCACTTTTTTCTCCTTGGTTAGAGGCTGGGTTAGAAGCTGCTTTTCAGAGGCAGAGCTACAGGTTGGAGAGCTGGTCAATGGCTCAAGAAACTGGATCAAACAGGAGCTAACATGGTGAAGCTCCAGCAGTTGAAGAGGTGTTCTGAATACCTGCCTGATTTGTGGAGGAAAGGAAAGCTAATCAGGATCCTTGGCTGCAGGGCCTCTTGGGTGTGAACTAGTGCATGGGTGAGGGGCCTTGGTGTGAACTGGTGTGTGATGGGAATAGTCCAGACTGCAGGATGGGGGACTGGGATTTGAAGTGCCTCTAATGTGCCCTCTAAACTACAATGTCCCACCTCTCCATTTCAGCTGGGCCTTTTTTCCCCCCTCACTGCAAAGTGCTGAGTGACACCAGAGCAGCAGCTGGTGTCTCCTGCCTTTGTGCCTGGCTGGGCACTGGGGAGCAGGGAGCACTTCAAAGCCAAGCAGCCAGCCCAGCCACCCAGCAGAGTGGTTCAGCTCTCTCTGCCCACCCCACGGTGGTAGCTGAGAGAGAGGAAACATCTTCTGGCACTTCACCCCAGAGATATGAGAAGTGAGTGCCCTGCTTTTGAGGCACAGGGACTGTGTCCCCCTGCCAGCCAGCACATCCAGACATTTTCTCCATGGAAACTGGGAGGGAAATGGGAGTAAATTATATGTGATTTGTGGAGGAAAGGAAAGCTAATCAGGAGTAAATTATATTTATGCTGATCAGTCAGTAGAGTGTTTGCAGTAGATCTCTTTATCACTGGCCAACTCTAGGTTTATGATGTGCTCTCCACTCTTAGCAAGGTTTCCCAAAATTAAGCATGAGAACAAAGCTCCTTCTTCCAAGAAAATATATGGCATGTGGGCTCATTGGTCTTGTTCCTGATTTCTCTGCTAATGGTACAGCATTTAATTAGTAATTATGTTTATGAATTCAAAGAAAGGGGCCATGATATAGCTGCTCTCTGCTGAGATTTTGTTAAGCTTAGAACAACAAAGTAATTTGGGTTTCTCCCTTCAGCAGGTCCCCACAGGCATCCCCAAAGCATCAGCACAGCTTGAAATGCACGTTTGCAGAACACTGGTTCATGCCTTGGAATATTGGGGCAGAAGTGGGTCACATTTTCAAGCTTTCCATTGCCTTTACAAAGAGTAGAAATAAACATTAAAGTACTCAGACTTCCCCAGTACTCCTGTGCTGTGGACAGGACATGAACTGCCCAGCTGCTGGAGTGTGAAGGGAAACCTTTCCCTCTTCCATGCACAAGAACAACTCTGCTCCACTGAGCAGTTTGCTCCAGTCAGCAGCATGGGAGGAATTAGATGTAGACATGAAGATCCAGGTGACAACGTTGCCTTGGCCACTTGAGCTAATGGAAAAAATCTAACAAAGGAAAGAAGGCAAAAAAGCAACAGCAAGTAAAAAAGCTCACGGGGCACCTGCCTTAAATAGGAGCATTTGCTGTGGGAAACATGAGAAACCTTAATCTATTATATGTCAAAAGAATTGAGCCAGAAAACATTTCTGTTCTTTTTTCTTCCTGTATGTTTTGTCATCTTGTGCTCTGGGAACATCTTGAATAGCTGTTAATAATTTATATGTTCCAGTGGCATATTAAATCACTTGGCTGTCAGAATGGCTTTGAAACACAGGGTCCCTGGGCCTGCCCTGGATAATGAAGGGAACTCCTGAATCTTCCAGGTGCCAAAGCCCTTGCTTTTATTTCTTGCCTCAGTGTGATGTGCAGCCTGTTAGGACATGATGTATCTGTGAGCAGTTGAAAGCAGATTTTTACTGATAAAGAACTCAACAAACCAAAACCCAGCTGGATCAAAACACTCTCCACAACCAGTCTGGTCCTTGGAAACCCTGACCAGTTGGGATAACAACCAAACACTGCTCACTGATGTAATCCTTGCCCTGGATCAGGAAGACGTCATTGTGTGTGTGTGTGTGTGTTTCCCTGTTGGAGAAGGTTTTGATTTACTGGTCTCACCTGGGCCTGGGACTCAGCTCCAAAGTTTGCAACCTCAGCCACGTCCCGTGGCCCTGACTGACCCCTCCTCAGACCTGCCTGGGTCACACTCAGTGGGCTGTGATAAGATGCCCCTCATAAAAGCTCCTTTGAAACCTTCAGACAAAAAAAGCTACTTCATAGCAAATTGGTGCTGCCCTTATTTTCAAAATATGTCTTTTCCATGCTGAAGACTTTCACTCTGAATGGCTCAGCAGGGCTTTTCCTGCAGACTTATTGTACTTTCAAAATGCAGAATTTGCACAGATCATCATGCAGAGAAGGCCACAAGCAGAGGAAGGAGAAGGAAAGGTGCAGGCTGGGCCTGGGGGATGGGACAGTGAGAGGGGAGGGCTGGGAGCTGCAGCACGGGGTGGGTGGGCAGCAGCTCCCAGCCCATGCAGGACCCACCTTCCCAACGCAGGTCATGGAACCAGCAGGGAAAACCAGCTGGTCTTTCCAAAGAGGGCAAGATCCCACCAGGAAAACGACCGTTGCCTTTCTGTGGATTTAGGGCAAACTCTGCTCACGCCCCGTGCCTGCCCTCAGCAGGGGGGGCTCCAGGCCCTGCAGTGAATCAATCACAGAATCCCAGGGGTTGGAAGGGACCTTGAAAGATCATCTAGTCCAACCCCCCTGCCAGAGCAGGGGCACCCAGAGCACATCACACAGGAACGTGTCCAGCTGGGTTTGAATGTCTCCAGTGAAGGAGACTCCACAGCCTCCCTGGGCAGCCTGTTCCAGGGCTCTGTCACTCTCACAGGAAAAAAAAAAATTCAGATATTCACCTTGAACCTCCTATGCTCCAATTTACACCCATTACCCCTTGTCCTATCACTGGTCATCACTGAGAAAAGCCTAACTCCATCTCCCTGACACTCACCCCTTACATATTTGTAAACATTGATGAGGTCACCCCTCAGTCTCCTTTTCTCCAAGCTAAAGGGACCCAGCTCCCTCAGCCTTTCCTCAGCAGGGAGATGTTCCACTCCCTTCATCATCTTTGTAGCTCTGCCCTGGACTCTTTCAAGCAGTTCCCTGTCCTTCTGGAACTGAGGGGCCCAGAACTGGACACACCACTCCAGATGCAGCCTTACCAATGCAGAATAGAGGGGGAGTGTGTGCTGTGCCCCGCACACCCGCTGCAGCCCGGCCAGCCCCCTCCTCAGGTGAGCCCGGTGCCCCCGGGCTGCAGCTCACATGGCTTTCCCTTCCTCTGCATTTTCTAAATCCAAAGGAGATGGAAGACAGAGGATCTGCCGCAGTGCAAGGACCAGAGTGCCCTCTATTGTCCCTCCAGCACCTTCCCTCCTTCCTCCCAGTGCCCTGCAGAGCCGCCCCTGCCTCGCAGCCTCTCCTTTCCCTTTTCCCTTTGCTGCAGGGGATGAAAACACCCCCAACGTGTCCCAGAGCCCAAGCCCTGGCTGTGTGTACCTCTCCCAGGGAAACCTGAGCAGGAGATGCAGCAGCTGGAGTTCCCCTGCACGGATCCGTGACGGGCTGCACAGGGTTGCACAGATGATCTCAGGGCGAACGTTCAGTTGTAAAACTGGAGCGAGGTGCGGAATCGTATGGACCGGAACGGCCTGAAAGCAGGGGAGGCTGCAGGCCCGTCCGGGGGGCTCCGCTTGCTGGGCCTGGGGCACCCAGCGCCCCGCACCCCCAGCCCGGGCCGGGCAGCCGCAGCCCCGCCGGGATCCTCAGGCGTTTCCAACAGGAACTGAAAGCCCCTCGCGGCGCAGACGGCGCGGCTGGAGAACAGGGGCTGCTCAGCGCCGCGGGGCGGCGG